>NW_024474940.1:37500-42389 GCF_017654505.1 Polyodon spathula
TTTATTAATTCTTTTCAAAAGAAAACATTACATTTATGGCTATAAACCATATCTATTACAAATCATCACAAAAAAAAACAAAAACAAACAAAAACATTCAAAAAAAAAAAACCGAAAAATCCAAAAAACAAAATCATTTCATTACAATAAACTTTAGCATAATCAAAATAACAAAAAAAACACACAATACATTAATTCTTCAAAAATAACAGAGCCATCAATTTTCCAAAATGAAACATATCAATTTTCCAAAGTTTTAAACATATGCAACAACAAATATTTCAAAAACAAAAAACAAAAAACAATCTTTTATTCCCACTCCCACTCTTCAGTTCCAACATTTCTTTCTTAACTCAAAAATCATATTCAACACAGAACAAAAAACTTTCTTTTAAACCTCTTTACTTCTTAATAATCCCCTTTCTTTTCTCTTCATCTTTCCATCTTGCACATAACAAAACTCTATTCCTTTCTGTTCTGTATTTTTTTACCTCTGCCTCTGTTATCACCCCCTTCAACAATCTCTCCTTCCAAGCCATTAACTCAAAAAACTCCCTCCTACAAAGACTCCGCATTAAATTATCCTCCTTTTCTTCCATTATTTTTCCCTCAAAATCCCTCGGTTCCAGTCCTCTTAAAGGGTCTCCTCTTCTTTTCCTCATCTCCTCCTTCTCCACGCTTTCATACCAGCTGGGACCAGCTGCACCCTCGTTGGCACTCTCCTCACTCCTGCTCCCGGCTCCAGGTTCTCTGTCCTTCCGCTTTTTCTTTATTTCACTCTCCGTTTCCTCCATCGCCTCACTCTCTTGCACCTTGTCCGCCCCACCATCACCTTCACCCACACCACCACCACACATACCCACACCTGCACCCCCTTTCACTTCATTACCACTCATACCCCCTCCACCACTAACCACTCTCACCACACCACCTTCCTTACTTACATCACTACCCCCTTTACTCCCTCCACTCATTCCCTTTCCACTCCCATCTTTCTTTGCACCATCACCACCCTCCTTTGCTCGCTCACCATCCATACCTCTCCCACCTCCACTCTTTTCTTCTCCACTCCCATCATTCTTTGCACCATCACCACCCTCACTTGCTCTCTCACCACCCATACCACGCTTTCCACACTCTCTATACAGGTGATCCAGTGCTCCACATATACTGCAACTTTTTGGGGTTTTACAGTCCATCGCTTCATGTCCTTTCCGCCTGCATTTCTGGCAGAACATTACTTTGCACTCGCTCGCCTCATGCCCTTCAGTGTTACACTTAAAACACTTTCGCGGCTGCCCAGGGTAACTTAAAAAACCCCTGTTTCCCCCAATCTGTACATGACCCGGAGGGTGTACTATACCCCCCTCCTTTGAACTGCAGATCTTCAGCCTCACAATAAATTTCCACTTCCCAGTCCATATACCTATAGGGTCAAGCACTTTAAAAGGTCCCGAAATAATGTCGCAAAAACGGCCAACATACTGTGCGACTTCCTCCTGCCCAACATATGGGTTATACATGAAAACAAACAAAGGCCGAACTTCCCTTGCAAATAACGGATCTGCAATATACATCGAAAAAGGCCTTTCATTTTTCTTCTCCTGATAAGTATCCCAAACACTTTGAGCCAACTCCTCACTGCACAAAACCAAATCAAAAAACTTTTCATAATTCTGGAAACAAAAAATAGACTTCACCTCCAGTTTCAGTCCTTTTAAGAGCACCTCCTTCACAAAGAATTCTCGCCCGCCTGGTGTATCCTTCAGTTCTGCAGCATCGACGATCTTCAATTCTTTCTCCAAAACCTCACTCCATCGGAAACGGATCAGGTTCTGCATCCTCCTTCCAGTCGCCATCGTATTCCGCTCCCAGCGCCTTCTCTTCCTCACTGGATCCTCAGGATGCTGCGGTCATGCCACATACACTTGAGCAGAGCCAAGAGGCCGAGAAGCGATGCCCACAATGGTTTTGGCCAAACGCCCCGGGCGCGGCCGCCCGCCGCAGCAGTCGTGGTACTTGCTTCTCGGGCGGGCGGAGGGAGGAAGGAAGGAAGGAAGGAAGGAAGGAAAGGTGCCGGGCTCCAACGGGGGCGACCGCCCTTTCTGTGCTCGTTCTGCTTTTAAACTCCAGGTGGAGCCCCTCCCTGAGGGGAAGGGCTGTCCAAAAATTGGATCGAACTCGTAAATGCTCCTCTCCACGGAAATCTTTAGTAAAAGGCGAAAGGTTCATTCGAGCTGTAGAGAAGCCGGAGCGTGCCTTTGCTGGTGGCCGAGCCCTTCCGGCCGGCCCAAAGGCCCAAAGGCCCTCCCCTCTGCCAAGCGGCAGCGAGGCCACGCACGCAAAACAAAAACAGGGAACTCCTCCCAAAACGCATCTGCCGTTCCGCCCCGGCGAAAGGGCGCTTTGCTGCTGCTGCTACACTGGCCTGCTGCGTGTGTTAGGCCTGCCTGAATATGAAATATGAAAAAAAAAAAAAAAAAAAAAAAAAAAAAAAAAGAACGAAAAGAGCGGGAAAACGGCGCGTCCCAGGAAAGGGGAGGGTGGGGCTCTCTCTCTCTCTCTCTCTCTCTCTCTCTCTCTCTCTCTCTCTCTCTCTCTCTCTCTCTCTCTCTCTCTCTCTCTCTCTTTTGACCTTTCTGAGAAATGGGCACCGTTCCCGGAGGTACTGCAATACCGGGTCGATGCGTGGAGTGGACGGAGCAAGCCCCGCTTCCATCTCCCGCTTCCAAAAATCCATTTAATATAGACGGTCCCCCTATGGGGGACGTATCAGATATTAAACTGATAAGAACAGATTTTTTTTTTTTTTTTTTTTTTTTTTTTTTTTTTTTTTTTTATTCAATAAATCACAAAAATAATTCACTTAAACAAAACACAAAAAAACAAAAAAAAAAAAAAAAAAAAAAAAAAAAAAAAAAAAAAAAAAAAAAAAAAAAACAAATACAAATTCTTCAAAAATAACAAACATTTCCCAATAAAAACCTTTCAAAATTATAAGTCCACAAAAAATCCTCAAAAAATCCCCAAAAATAAATCTTCTTTTATTCCTTTTTCAAAAAAATTCTAAGTTCACAAAAACCCTGAAAACCCCAAAAACTAAATTACTCTTTTACTTCCTCTACTTTCCCTAATGTTTCTTTATCAACTCCTCCGCTCTCCGCCGCGCTTCAATCAGTACTCTTTGCCTCTCTTCTTCATATCTTTTCCACTCTGCTTCTGTTATCCTCCCCTTCCTCATCCTCTCCTTCCAAGCCATGAGTTCTTCATATTCCTTGGCACAGACAGCCTTCATTACCTTCTCCTCTGAAATTTCTGACATGCCTTTTTCTTCACCTCTCTTTTGGGCAGCCTTATCTTCATTCTTCCTCTCCTCTTCCTCCATTGCCTCACCCCAACTCGGGCCTACTGATGCACCTTCCTTCCCTCCTCTCATTTTCCTGGAATGGTCATCAGTGATCTTTACCTCCTTTCCATCTCTTTCTTTCCTCTTCCTGAGCACCTCTCCCCCTACTCCCTCCATAGGGCCCACATCAGAGTGCTCCTCCGAGGACCCCTGCTGGTCATCTTTAGAACAGCTTCCTCCCTCCTCCTTTCTCGGCTCTCCGCCCCTTTCCTTTGTCTGGTCGGGTCCAGTTTTTCCCGCCGTTCCGCCTCCTTTTCTGGGGACTCCTCCCCCAACACTCTCTCCTTTGTTCTTCCCGGTGCCCTTCTCCTCTGGTTCTTTCCCTTTCTCAGTGTTCTTTTCTTTCGTCTCCTCTTTCTTTCTCTCTCCACCTCTTGCTGCTTGAGCATAGCTCTTCGTGCTCTTCGGACAATCCTTATACACGTGCTCACCGGATCCACAAAGATTACACCTCACATCACTGGGACAATCTTTTGAAATATGTCCGCTCCTGTAACAGTTCTTACAAATAATTTCGTTGCACTCAGCAGCAAAATGTCCTGGACTATTACACCTAAAACAGACCTTAGGCTGTCCTCTATAATATACTGTCCCTCGTACCGCTCCAATCATTAAATCCGGACAAACATGAAGCATTTTCCCATCTTTAACAAAAAGCTTTGCAGTGTACTTCCACACCCCGTTCCAAATACCTTCTGAGTCGATAATTTTCAGTGGTACCTCATTCTGCAGCTCAAACCTTCTTTTCAAACTTGTGGTGATATCCTCCACCGGAAAAAACGGGCAAGACATCGTCACAAACACCGTTCGCCAGTCCTTTAGAAACAGAGGCTCCAAAGTAAAAACACGAGCAGGCAGATTCTCCTTATTCTCCCCAAAAATCTTCATCACCTTCAAACAAAGCTCTTCCGACTGCAGCACCAAATCGAACCTTCCTCGTCCGATGATCTCCTTAAGACAGTAGACATCTTCCGGATCCAGTCCCAGCAGCCCAAAAACGACCTCCAAAACAAACTTCCTCCTTCCCCACAGTCCTGTCAAATCCTTGAGCTGAAACCGCAAGGCATTCTTCCCACGCTCTTCCATTTTCAAAAACAAATTATTTTCTTTCCAGCTCACGCCTTCCAGAACCTAACCTTCGCCTTCTTAACCCTCACTTGACCGGAGCCAAGAGGCCGAGAAGCGATGCCCACAATGGTTTTGGCCAAACGCCCCGGGCGCGGCCGCCCGCCGCAGCAGTCGTGGTACTTGCTTCTCGGGCGGGCGGAGGGAGGAAGGAAGGAAGGAAGGAAGGAAGGAAAGGTGCCGGGCTCCAACGGGGGCGACCGCCCTTTCTGTGCTCGTTCTGCTTTTAAACTCCAGGTGGAGCCCCTCCCTGAGGGGAAGGGCTGTCCAAAAATTGGATCGAACTCGTAAATGCTCCTCTCCACGGAAATCTTTAGTAAAAGGCGAAAGGTTCATTCGAGCTGTAGAGAAGCCGGAG
>NW_024474941.1:0-5059 GCF_017654505.1 Polyodon spathula
CGTGCCTTTGCTGGTGGCCGAGCCCTTCCGGCCGGCCCAAAGGCCCAAAGGCCCTCCCCTCTGCCAAGCGGCAGCGAGGCCACGCACGCAAAACAAAAACAGGGAACTCCTCCCAAAACGCATCTGCCGTTCCGCCCCGGCGAAAGGGCGCTTTGCTGCTGCTGCTACACTGGCCTGCTGCGTGTGTTAGGCCTGCCTGAATATGAAATAAAAAAAAAAAAAAAAAAAAAAAAAAAAAGAACGAAAAGAGCGGGAAAACGGCGCGTCCCAGGAAAGGGGAGGGTGGGGCTCTCTCTCTCTCTCTCTCTCTCTCTCTCTCTCTCTCTCTCTCTCTCTCTCTCTCTCTCTCTCTCTCTCTCTCTCTTTTGACCTTTCTGAGAAATGGGCACCGTTCCCGGAGGTACTGCAATACCGGGTCGATGCGTGGAGTGGACGGAGCAAGCCCCGCTTCCATCTCCCGCTTCCAAAAATCCATTTAATATAGACGGTCCCCCTATGGGGGACGTATCAGATATTAAACTGATAAGAACAGATACTACACTTGATCTGAGCCAAGAGGCCGAGAAGCGATGCCCACAATGGTTTTGGCCAAACGCCCCGGGCGCGGCCGCCCGCCGCAGCAGTCGTGGTACTTGCTTCTCGGGCGGGCGGAGGGAGGAAGGAAGGAAGGAAGGAAGGAAGGAAAGGTGCCGGGCTCCAACGGGGGCGACCGCCCTTTCTGTGCTCGTTCTGCTTTTAAACTCCAGGTGGAGCCCCTCCCTGAGGGGAAGGGCTGTCCAAAAATTGGATCGAACTCGTAAATGCTCCTCTCCACGGAAATCTTTAGTAAAAGGCGAAAGGTTCATTCGAGCTGTAGAGAAGCCGGAGCGTGCCTTTGCTGGTGGCCGAGCCCTTCCGGCCGGCCCAAAGGCCCAAAGGCCCTCCCCTCTGCCAAGCGGCAGCGAGGCCACGCACGCAAAACAAAAACAGGGAACTCCTCCCAAAACGCATCTGCCGTTCCGCCCCGGCGAAAGGGCGCTTTGCTGCTGCTGCTACACTGGCCTGCTGCGTGTGTTAGGCCTGCCTGAATATGAAATATGAAAAAAAAAAAAAAAAAAAAAAAAAAAAAAAAGAACGAAAAGAGCGGGAAAACGGCGCGTCCCAGGAAAGGGGAGGGTGGGGCTCTCTCTCTCTCTCTCTCTCTCTCTCTCTCTCTCGCTCTCTCTCTCTCTCTCTCTCTCTCTCTCTCTCTCTCTCTCTCTCTTTTGACCTTTCTGAGAAATGGGCACCGTTCCCGGAGGTACTGCAATACCGGGTCGATGCGTGGAGTGGACGGAGCAAGCCCCGCTTCCATCTCCCGCTTCCAAAAATCCATTTAATATAGACGGTCCCCCTATGGGGGACGTATCAGATATTAAATGATAAGAACAGATTTTTTTTTTTTTTTTTTTTTTTTTTTTATTTGAAAATATTTTATTAATTCTTTTCAAAAGAAAACATTACATTTATGGTTATAAACCATATCTATTACAAATCATCACAAAAAAAACAAAAACAAACAAAAACATTCAAAAAAACAACCAAAAACAAAAAACAAAAACATTTCATTACAATAAACTTTAGCATAATCAAAATAACAAAAACACACAATACATCAATTCTTCAAAAATAACAGAGCCATCAATTTTCCAAAATAAAACATATCAATTTTCCAAGGTTTTAAACATATACAACAACAAATATTTCAAAAACAAAAACAAAACAGTCTTTTATTCCCACTCCCACTCTTCAGTTTCAACATTTCTTTCTCAACTCAAAAATCATATCCAACACAAAACAAAATCTTTCTTTTAAACCTCTTTACTTCTTAATAATCCCCTTTCTTTTCTCTTCGTCTTTCCATCTGGCACATAACAAAACTCTATTCCTTTCTGTTCTGTATTTTTTAACCTCTGCCTCTGTTATCACCCCCTTCAACAATCTCTCCTTCCAAGCCATTAACTCAAAAAACTCCCTCCTACAAAGACTCCGCATTAAATTATCCTCCTTTTCTTCCATTATTTTTCCCTCAAAATCCCTCGGTTCCAGTCCTCTTAATGGGTCTCCTCTTCTTTTCCTCATCTCCTCTTTCTCCACGCTTTCATACCAGCTGGGACCAGCTGCACCCTCGTTGGCACTCTCCTCACTCCTGCTCCCGGCTCCAGGTTCTCTGTCCTTCCGCTTTTTCTTTATTTCACTCTCCGTTTCCTCCATCGCCTCACTCTCTTGCACCTTGTCCGCCCCACCATCACCTTCACCCACACCACCACCACACATACCCACACCTGCACCCCCTTTCACTTCATTACCACTCATACCCCCTCCACCACTAACCACTCTCACCACACCACCTTCCTTACTTACATCACTACCCCCTTTACTCCCTCCACTCATTCCCTTTCCACTCCCATCTTTCTTTGCACCATCACCACCCTCCTTTGCTCGCTCACCATCCATACCACTCCCACCTCCACTCTTTTCTTCTCCACTCCCATCATTCTTTGCACCATCACCACCCTCACTTGCTCTCTCACCACCCATACCACGCTTTCCACACTCTCTATACAGGTGATCCAGTGCTCCACACATACTGCAACTTTTTGGGGTTTTACAGTCCATCGCTTCATGCCCTTTTCGCCTGCATTTCTGGCAGAACATTACTTTGCACTCGCTCGCCTCATGCCCTTCGGTGTCGCACTTAAAACACTTTCGCGGTTGCCCAGGGTAACTTAAAAAACCCCTGTTTCCCCCAATCTGTACATGACCCGGAGGGTGTACTATACCCCCCTCCTTTGAACTGCAGATCTTCAGCCTCACAATAAATTTCCACTTCCCGGTCCATATACCTATAGGGTCAAGCACTTTAAAAGGTCCCGAAATAACGTCGCAAAAACGGCCAACATACTGTGCGACTTCCTCCTGCCCAACATACGGGTTATACATGAAAACAAACAATGGCCGAACTTCCCTTGCAAATAAGGGATCTGCGATATACATCGAAAAAGGCCTTTCATTTCTCTTCTTCTGATAAGTATCCCAAACGCTCTGAGCCAATTCTTCACTGCACAAGGCCAAATCAAAAAACTTTTCATAGTTCTGAAAACAGAAAATAGACTTCACCTCCAGTTTCAGTCCTTTTAAGAGCACCTCCTTCACAAAGAATTCTCGTCCGCCCGGTGTATCCTTCAGTTCTGCAATATCGACGCTTTTCAGTTCTTTCTCCAAAACCTCACTCCATCGGAAACGGATCAGGTTCTGCATCCTCCTTCCAGTCGCCATCGTATTCCGCTCCCAGCGCCTTCTCTTCCTCACTGGATCCTCAGGATGCTGCGGTCATGCCACATACACTTGAGCAGAGCCAAGAGGCCGAGAAGCGATGCCCACAATGGTTTTGGCCAAACGCCCCGGGCGCGGCCGCCCGCCGCAGCAGTCGTGGTACTTGCTTCTCGGGCGGGCGGAGGGAGGAAGGAAGGAAGGAAGGAAGGAAGGAAAGGTGCCGGGCTCCAACGGGGGCGACCGCCCTTTCTGTGCTCGTTCTGCTTTTAAACTCCAGGTGGAGCCCCTCCCTGAGGGGAAGGGCTGTCCAAAAATTGGATCGAACTCGTAAATGCTCCTCTCCACGGAAATCTTTAGTAAAAGGCGAAAGATTCATTCGAGCTGTAGAGAAGCCAGAGCGTGCCTTTGCTGGTGGCCGAGCCCTTCCGGCCGGCCCAAAGGCCCAAAGGCCCTCCCCTCTGCCAAGCGGCAGCGAGGCCACGCACGCAAAACAAAAACAGGGAACTCCTCCCAAAACGCATCTGCCGTTCCGCCCCGGCGAAAGGGCGCTTTGCTGCTGCTGCTACACTGGCCTGCTGCGTGTGTTAGGCCTGCCTGAATATGAAATATGAAAAAAAAAAAAAAAAAAAAAAAAAAGAACGAAAAGAGCGGGAAACCGGCGCGTCCCAGGCCTGGGGCCCGCTTTCTCTCTTTTCCGCGCTGTGGTCCTTCACCTCTCTCCCGACCTGTCGAGAGAGAGAGATAATTCTCTCATCTCTCTCTCTTTCTCTCTTTCTCTCTCTCTCTCTCTTTTTTGACCTTTCTGAGAAATGTGCACCGTTCCCGGAGGTACTGCAATACCGGGTCGATGCGTGGAGTGGACGGAGCAAGCCCCGCTTCCATCTCCCGCTTCCAAAAATCCATTTAATATAGACGGTCCCCCTATGGGGGACGTATCAGATATTAAACTGGATAAAGAAACGTCTTTTTTTTTTTTTTATTGAAAAATATTTATAATTAAGAAACGTTTTCGAAAACATTACATTTATGGTTATAAACCATATCTATTACAAATCATCACAAAAAAAAACAAAAACAAACAAAAACATTCAAAAAAACAACCAAAAACAAAAAACAAAAACATTTCATTACAATAAACTTTAGCATAATCAAAATAACAAAAACACACAATACATCAATTCTTCAAAAATAACAGAGCCATCAATTTTCCAAAATAAAACATATCAATTTTCCAAGGTTTTAAACATATACAACAACAAATATTTCAAAAACAAAAAACAAAAAAACAATCTTTTATTCCCACTCCCACTCTTCAGTTCCAACATTTCTTTCTCAACTCAAAAATCATATCCAACACAAAACAAAATCTTTCTTTTAAACCTCTTTACTTCTTAATAATCCCCTTTCTTTTCTCTTCATCTTTCCATCTTGCACATAACAAAACTCTATTCCTTTCTGTTCTGTATTTTTTAACCTCTGCCTCTGTTATCACCCCCTTCAACAATCTCTCCTTCCAAGCCATTAACTCAAAAAACTCCCTCCTACAAAGACTCCGCATTAAATTATCCTCCTTTTCTTCCATTATTTTCCCCTCAAAATCCCTCGGTTCCAGTCCTCTTAAAGGGACTCCTCTTCTTTTCCTCATCTCCTCCTTCTCCACGATTTCATACCAGCTGGGCCCAGCTGCACCCTCGCTGGCACTCTCCTCACTCCTGCTCCCGGCTCCAGGTTCTCTGTCCTTCCGCTTTTTCTTTATTTCACTCCC
>NW_024474942.1:0-47054 GCF_017654505.1 Polyodon spathula
AAATTTGGTTTTGTGAGTACCTTTGTCTGAATTAAACCAGTCATTACAGTAAAGTTGCTAAGAAAATTAAATATTTCCTTCACGGGGAGAATACAGTCCATTGTTTAAAAGTAATGTGCTTCTAGACCTGCACATAGTGCTTGTTTAATTATATGCATCACTACACTAACAGTTATACAATTTGAAAAATAAAGCTGCAAGCTTGTGGACGTTTTAATCAATTTAAATGTGCAGGCTTTATGTTTTAAATGTGTCATTGTAAGTGTTTTAGCCTTCATTTTTTGTCCCAGTCAGAAACAGTACAATTGTTAAGTCTTCCCAGTTTGCTGTTGTATTCACATTTTTTTTACGTACAAACCGTATCGCGTGTTTCAGCAACTTTTAACTCAGAGGATTTGTTGGGTGAGTTTGGCCGCCATTCAATATTAAATTAATGATCTTGTGCGCTGTGTTTAATTCAAGTTGTTATGATCTTCAATAAATGCACTGTGTTTATTTGGGGACTTTAAATTATGATTGTGCTGTTATATACTGTTATTTTAACAGCTTCAGAGTTGCTATGGTGTCCGTGAATTGAAGAAAGAAATATAGTCCTCGTTTTTTTTTTCTGGAAATCTGATAACCCTAGATATGTATATATAAAGCACTAGCTTCAGGTCCAAAAGCACTTTACTTTTAAACAAAGGACTGTATTCACCCCCTACAAGGACATCTTTTGATCTGTATTAATTTAAGTATCATCAACAGTACCATGATGCATTGTTAGTATGTGGTAAATAACCTTGAGTGCTGGGGGAGAATGGACACAATTGAAAGTCACATAGGGGAAAAAGGGGTGATTTGATATGACGTCATCAGGCACGCACTACAGTTCAGGGGCTATGCGCGTGCATACGGGGCCAAAGCCAGCCTCAGGTCTGTGCTCAAGTGTAAACGGGTGGCTCAAATGATAATCTTCTAAGCTGATCGACTCTGAGCCAGGAAGTTGTAAGTGTAAACGTACTAACACTGTATTGGAATCGTTGGAAACTGAAGTTTGAATATGATCAGGGCAGAAATTATTATTATTATTATTATTAATAAAATTCTTATTATTATTATTATAGATCATAAAAAAACCTCATAATAATATGAATGTAAAACCAATTATCTGTCAAGTGGTAGTTTATAAACTGAGGACTCAAATCACTATAACATTTGTGGTAATTGTTTTATAATTAGGATTCCAGCTGTAATCTATGGCTGTTTCATAATACATGTGATTTTGTTTTTTTTCTTACATTTATCTTTTTATATAGATAAAGACAACTCTGACAATTGTTGAAGGAGAACGAGACCGATATAAGGCAAAACTACTGGCTGAAGAAAATTCCAGACACCAACTGGAAGGTAGCTTGTATATTTGTTCATGCTGAATGTTTCTACTCTAAACCCATTCTAGAATAGTATTTAAATCCAGACTGTTTTTCAGAGCAAATACAAAAGCTGGAGCATGGTCATGCTTCTTTGAAAAGCGAGAAGTCCCATCTCGAAATTGAATTCAAGACCATGGAACAGAAACTGGACATCATGGATAAGTTGTACCAACAGAAAGAGAATGCACTCCAGCAGTGAGTATTCAAGCATCTGTGTGCTGGTAAATTGTTGGGAGAGGACAGTGGTTCAATTCATTGCCTAACTGTTGCAAATTATATTTGACCCCCTTGAAGAATACCCTTGATTTGTTTAAACAGCATCACAATCGTTTAATACAGTAAATAGGGCTCTATACTGTCTAACGTCAGCCTCAGTTTGTTACATTTAAAAAGGACTACAAACACTTAAACAGTATGTAATGGGATAACTACAGATTTGTATAATATTTGCAACACTTAAAAGGGAATGATAGGAGAATGCTTGCTTCTTTACAGAAAACTAACACAGGAAGAGTATGAGCGTCGTGAAAAGGAGCAGAAACTGTCTGAAGTCGATAGCAAGGCTGTGCAAGCACGAGAGGAATTAAAGATTTACAAGCAAAGAATTCAAGAAATCAGGGAGGAATTACAAAAAACAGACCGCTTTTATAAAATTCAGGTATGTTTGTTTCAGAAGGTGTATTTTTTTTGTTTTGTTTTGTTTTTTTAACAGTAGGTTGAGCCCTCATGTTAAGAATGAACATCGATTTACCAGGGGAAAAGAGGTTACATAAAGACCTCCTTTATGTGTAAAAACCATTTCGTATCAAAAAAAAAAAAAAAAAAAAAAAAAAAAAAAAAGACTAATTGAAAAACTGTGGTTTACTTAACACTAATGAACGAAACCTGGAGAACGCGTTAAATAGTTGCAAAAAAACTGACCTAATG
Organism: Polyodon spathula; assembly: GCF_017654505.1. Classification (NCBI taxonomy): domain Eukaryota; kingdom Metazoa; phylum Chordata; class Actinopteri; order Acipenseriformes; family Polyodontidae; genus Polyodon; species Polyodon spathula. The sequence goes on from NW_024474942.1 coordinate 2,343, forward strand.
GAATTTATTTTTTTATTTTTATTTTTTTAAGATTGCATCTTATGAAAAGAAAGCACATGAAAACTGGGTAAGTGTTAAATGCCATCCATATCAATTAAACACAATTACTTAATTTAGACAAACACTATGACTAGAAATAATTGAATACTTAAACGTTTGTAATTTCATTTTAAATTAATATTTCTTAATGGTAAAATGGCGTAATACTAACCATTTTGACTTTATTTTCAACAGCTTAAGGCACGAGCTGCTGAAAGGACTTTAGTGGAAGAGAAGAGAGAAACTTCAAACCTAAGACAAAAGTGAGTTGCATCCAAATTGAATTTTGGGAATTCTGTGTGTTTGTAATATCGTTTCACACTAAACGTAATACCCTAAAGCAGTGGTTCACAATCTATGATCCACGGACCACTGGTGGTCCCCTTCAGTTGGTCCTTTGAAAGCTTACATAATTACTGAAAGGAAGCGGCAGCATAGTTTAGATCCCACTGCAAACCCAAAATGGTAGACCTTAAAAAGTCAGCTACAGAAGCAGGAAGAAAATGCATACATGGAGAATATATCCAAGTTAAAAAAAAAGGTCTAAACTCTCCATCATATAGTTTTGGAGTGTCTAAAATGTATTCTTTACGAGGTAGTTTTCGTGCATTGTGCTCATGTGCACTTCACACAGAATTTGTAAAGTGAGGGATAACACATGACATGGCGTGCGCTGCATCACATTGACTTAAGGCAGTATTTGGGTTGGAGGCATGAAGTGAAGCTGAGTGCCTTCAGCTAACAAAGCTGTTAATGCAACACAGCGCACAATTCCTGGAGTGTGTTATCACGCTTATAAAACAGATACAATAAAAAAAAAAGATTTGTTATATATCCTTCCACTTTGGAGGAAAATAGTTCTTCCCAAACAAGGTTCTATTTGTTGTAAACAAACATCAAACTGGAGGCTTTCAACGTTTCCATTTATTGTAATTAAAGTGAATGAAGCCTCCGTGCTGGTCTCAATCTCTGTGTGAACAGAGCTGACATAACCCAATGTTAGCCTTGTTAGTGACCAAGCATTTAAAAACGCCAGTCATGTATTTTTGTTGATAATGAAAAGATACAGAAAAGGAGGCAAAGGAAAAGTTGACTATTTCACATTACAAAAACACATTAATGGCATTTTTAAACACTTGATCACTAACAGGCTATCATTGCGGTTTATGCTGGCACTGTTTACGGAGCAATGAGACCAGTATGGAGGCTAACATAACACAATTTAATAGCCTACTCTAGACCAGCAGAATTACACACTGAAGCATAGAATCTTTTTTTTTTTACATTTTTTTTTCTCAGTAAATCTGTGTTATTAAAAGTAAAGTAGAACCTTTTTTTAAAACCCCAATTTTAAAATAACTTTGCCCACAGAAACAGGCCCACCCAGCACATTAAAACAAAGGAAGGCAAACGGTTCTTTTAATATTAGTGATATTTTCCTGTGCGCTTATTTTTCAGTAAGCTATACGGTTTATTTTGTGGTCCATCGAGATTTAAAAAAAAATAAATAAATAAAAAATCATCCAGTGGTCCGCGAAAAATACGTTTGAAAACCACTGCCCTAGGGAGAGTGCCATCTGCTACCGTTCTTCACACCAGAGGAAAATCTTATCAAAGTAATTCATTGTGTATCGAGTAATCCTCAAAACAGAATGAATTGCTTTGTGATTTAAAACAAAAGTGTAATAGGTGTAAAATACCTCACTTCCTAGTCAATACCAAAAATTCATACCATAGCAAATACCTAGCATCTACTAAACTGATACTTGCATACATTTTGTCATAAAAAGCATACACTAACAGGGTTTTCAGAATACTGTAATTCACTAAATTTAGCTCTCCACATTGTGCTATTACAAATATCTAAAATATGTCACTGTGCTTGCTGTGGTGTATTTACTATTGAAAATAGCAGAATGAACATGCTGCAATTTGAACTTCGTAGTTTTGTTTTTCAGTAAAAAAAAAAAAATGTAACAGACAGGTCTTCTGATTACAATACATGCTGTCGGATCATAAAGTTGCAGTCCCCAATTCCACACACATTTTCAGCCAGTCTTGTATTGCAGGGGCCTTGATGCTCCAAAAGTCAATTTGTTGATCTTGTCTTGCTGTGAGCAGTGCTGAAATAAAGCTCTTTCATTGCACTAATGGAGTACTTTGTCAAACACTGCAAGCAGACCACTACTAGTCTAGCACATGTTTAAACTATCCAAAATTGCGCCAGAATGAACCATTATAATCATTTTTTTCAAAAAATGGGGAGTGGAGGCCCCCCCCCCCCACACACACACTTCCTCCATCGGTGTCCCTTACTACCTTCTAAGTGCCACGTGCCTTAAAATTAATTGAAAACTCTGCACTAATAGTGAACTGTAATTAAATTGCTTAGGCTTCTTTCTCTATGAGCATAAGGTTCATTCCACTTTGTTTCTGTTTTTTGTTTTTGCACTGATTATATTGAGGTGTATGTGCTAATAACACAGAAGTCTGCTTTTTGAAGAAAATATTTTTGTTAAATACACTGCAAGTTCTGGACCTGGTCCCTTCTGGGAATGCAACAAGGAGTGATTGCACATTCTCATTATCACTTTACACAGCTGTCAAGTTCAACTATTGGTATCATCCGGTTTAAAAAAAAAAAAAAAAATAAAATACTGGTTAGCAGGCATATTTGTTGTAAGTTCAATCCATGTGTAATGCATTCTTTTGCATTTCTATTATTATTTCTAGGAAATAAGTGTATTTGAAATTATGGCTAGTGAATCATTCTTTCTATTTTCCCCAGACTTGTTGAAGTTAATGATAAACTCAAAGAAATCCAAAGAACTTCCCTAATTAAATCAACCCCTGGCCGCCCAGATAGACAGATCCCACCACCACATAGAGGTAAGATTGGGTTGTTACATTTTCACATTTTCACTAATGAGACCAGCGTTATTTTTTTAAAACTAATATTTTTCCCTTTGTGTTTTTAGGTTCATATCACCTTGATCATATGATATGGTAATTGTATTTTCTTTTTAAAACCAGGCACACTGAACCATAACAACTGCTACGGCCCACCTCCTCTGAGTGGAGGTGACCCTTCCCACCCACCAATGATTGAGGGCCCTGGGCACCCTCCTTCTGCTCCTGTGGGCAGAAGAGAACCCTTCGGTAAGTCAGGTAGTCTAACCAGTAGAATTGTAACCCTTACCATAAAAACTTTTTAAAACTACTTTTTTCTTCCAAATAATTGAATACATTGTAGAGATGCTTCTCTGTATACACAACTGTATATGTTAAGAGCAATTCAGTTTTTCAGTTGGAGATGCCAAATGATAGGCAGAAGGATTCTAAGACAACCATTATTCAAGTTTGAGACATACTCACTGCAATGACTGTATTTATAATTATCTAACAAATTGTTTGAAAACTTCCTACCTGCTGCTGATCTACTGTTCACGTTCCAAACACAGATCGTGCGGTACTGTAACCCCTGCTTCTAATCTTCATATACGTACAGCACTTGCTCATTTTATTTTCTAAACCAAAAAAGTAAGGTTGCAACCTCTTCCCAAAAGGATTTTTTTTTTTTTTTTTTTTTGCACACCTGCAGGGTATATTGTGTCATTTTCAAAAATGTATTCACCTGGTCCCACCCCAACAAGTTTGTTGAAAATAAATGCTAATTTCCTCCAAATCAAAACATTGCTCAATGAAATACTTAATTCACAATTCAGATATGTAGATGTATATCATTTTAAAATGACATACTGTCCAAGAAGTCCTAAAACTATTTTAAATTCACTTTAAAATGTGTTCATTTTAAACTTGACATTTTTCTGTGGCAAAATTGTTTTTGTCACGTACATTTTGTTAAAAGAATCCATCTTGCATTATGTTAACATTTAATTCCTTTCACAGGTCACATGGATGGTCAATTTGGTCCAAGAAGACCCCCACCTGAAACTTCCACACGATTTTCTGGCCCTGAACGTGGACTTCCACCTCCATTCAGAGCAGGTATGCTCATGCAAGATACTATGCTTTTTTAAATTGATTTATTTTACAGAGAACTGTATTATGTTGGCCTGAATTGTAACTAACTCATAAGTACATTTTATTTATGTTCTAGATGTTGGAGAATGTGCCCCACCATTGATTTCTAGTGGCCCAAGGACTTCCTCGCCTAGCATTCCATTGGATGACTCGGTAAGTCAGCGAGATGGTTTGATAACTAGTAATACAACATAAGTTGTCTCTTCTTGTATCTCTGTCCTGTATTTTTTCTTTCTTCATTCACTTTTTCCTCTTCTGTTCAAAAGCAAATTCCTGTTGAACCTCAGGCGTTATCATCTTCCCCACCAAAAGAACCAGCTACTGTGAGTATACAGAGCAGGGTTGCATGGTGTATGTAACTAATTGTGGGGACTGATATGCTTTATAAAAATGTATGTATTTATATGGGGAGCACACCAGAAATGTGGATTATAACATACATCACTAACGGAAGAGGGCGTGGTTCAACAGCTTTTCCCAAGTGCACCTGCTTTGTTTAAATTAAGCCAAGTAATTGATTTTTTTTAATTCATTTTTTTAGATGAACTCTAAAGCTGAAGATGCACCATCATTTCCAGGGGCTCCGATCATGAATTCACCAGTGACCGGTCCTGCACATCCACCACCATCAAAAGGATTTGCCCCTCCACCAATGACCAGACCTCCCAACGGATATGGCCCTCTGCCCTTCGCTGGGCATCCTCTACCTGTCCCAGGCCCTCGCTACAGACCTCCACATCCAGTTAGAGGACCCTATGGTCGCATGCTATATGGGCCTGCTCCGCCCTGGAGTGGTAATACTTTAAGCATTTTTTGTATACCACATTTATTCATGTGATTAATTAGGCAATGTTTTTTGTAACTGGAATATCTCAGTCATGGCTAATTATTTGTACCAGGGCTTTATAAACTGTAGGTGAATTTTAGTTCATTAAGGATCAGTTTCACCCGTCAGTTGCCATTTCTTAGTGTGATCTGTCTCGTGGTAAAAAATAAATAAATAAATAAATAAAATCCTTTTTGGAAAAGTGCCAGGGAATATAAATGGTATAACCCCAACTTTGAAAGTCCATAAGCATTATAAACAATTTTATAACAGTATATTTAATCTCAGTATCTTTGCATCACAAAATCCTAAAACTTTTTTTTTTTTTTTTTTTTAAATATCTCTAGGTTGTGGACCACCTCCACCGCACAGAGACTATTGGCCAGGACCGCCCCCTCCATTTGGCTTAAGGGATTTTGCACCTGGAATGAGAGACTTGCCCTCTGGTTTTCCACCACCACATGGACCTTGGGACTATCCCTTTCCACCCAAAAACATGCTTCCTGGGGCTGTTCCTCCACCAGGCATGAGAGACTATCCAGGCCCACAAGGTCCACCACCACAGATGGGTCCCAGAGACTTCAAAGCAGGCCCCCCAGTACCACAACAGATGAGCCCAAGGGACTATCCTCCAGGCCCTAGTTTGCCAACACAACAGATGCAACCCGGAGACTTCTCAAATTCACAGAATGGGCCATAAATTTCACCTAATGGTGGTATTTTATTCAACTAAGCAGAGCAAAAAACTGTTTCTGTTCTTTTATTTTTAAATTCTGTACAATAGTAAAAAATAAATTCATTATTATACTGATGTCTTGTCAAACTGTGTTTGGAATTCAAGCAAATCTTAAATGAAAACATAGATCACTTCTGTGTGGCCTATTACTGTGCAATACATATTTCAATGCAACAATAGGTCAACATCGAAATAACTTCAGTCAAGTGGCAAGATAGGGAACAAACCTTTAGGTAGTTTTTCCAGAAGTTTTTGAATTTCTATGTCCACGTTAAAATGAATGTATGTATCTTCCTTTCGTGAAACCAAGGGAGTGTCTTGCATATGGTTCAAATCAATCCCATTCAAATTTGTCTGAAAAAATATCTATTTACTGAAAATTAAAACAGCATCACAAAATGATAGTGTTCAGCTACAAATGTTGCTGACTGAAGGTTGTGTCAACTAATTTCAATACAAGTAAACATTATTAACATAGTAATATGGTCTCATGTTGAAGTGGTTTAAATGGTAAACAACAGAGGTGTTGTCTATCAAACCCCTCCAAGTGGGATTTAGTGCCTAGTCAGAGCAAGACTGATCAAGCACCTGTATTCCTGTCCAATTTGAAATTTCATAACTACAATCACCAAAAAGTGTGTAATCTGCATAACAAAAAAATTATAATCTGTATATCAAAAAGTATTTCAAAAACTAACATTTGTTACACGGACAAACTAAGACTGTTTATAAATGTCTAATAAAATAGTATTATTGTTGATTAATATAAACCCTTTTCTTAGAACAGCCTAACAATTGTAGAGTATGTTCTGAATCACAAGCCAAAATATTTAGAAAAAATAAAAGCCACCCTTCATGCTAACGCTCATGTAGGGATCAAAGCATTGTCCAGCATCTGAGTCTAAACTAGTCTATATTAATTGTAAGTAGTGTCATTTCTGGTTCAGAAGGTAACCATGGTAACAAAGTGCCTGACAATGAAAACAAATCATTTTGCATTAGGCAAATAGAATCACAGTTTGCATCAAAAAGTCATTATTTACAGATTACTCGTGCCCCTCACAGCAATACAAGGTTACTAAGATGTCAACCCTAATGACTAATTCATGTTGAAAACAACAAAAAGCATTAGAATATATATTCACAATAGAATTTTTTTTTAGCAATTAATTACATGCATCTCTTAGGTTTAAGGACAAACAAATGTATTCCACAGTATTTACATTATGTACTGCAACAATATACTAAACAGTACGAGAACAAACAGCCAATGCAAGAGCATTCCAAAAAAAATGTATAGCACAATATGAACAATGTTACTATACCTTCGAAAGCTCCGATGAGTGCAACAGGAGGTTAGGAGAGTGAATGATGAAGCTACGTGCAGGACCAACCAAAAACAGCATGAAACAAAACAGTCACATATTACACAGCAGTATTAGTACTGCAACTAAATCAGACATGATATCAATACTGTATTTCTCAATCTTCAATTTAATGCATGCCAGTTAAGATTTCTGAAAGCCTATTACACATATTGCTTGGATCTAGTTCCTAATAGTAATAGCAGTTTAATGTATTTGTTAAAATTGTAATATCTGTGTAGTACCTTCCAACAATTATCTTTAGCAGTCTCAGTGTTTCATTTTTTGATAAATATAATTCTCTCCAATTTGGAATGTCCAAGAATTTTTTTTGGTGACTCAGCACAGCCAGGATGCAAACCTGAGCTGTATGACTCTCCCTGCACACCACACAGCTGTGCTTTTACCAGGGGAGCCACTCGGGGGACCCCAGCAGTTTTTAGGCAACCATTTTACTGTATTTTCAATAATGCTAAAGCTAGAGAAAATCCTTACCTCAACAACAACCACTTTAGATCCCTTGTGAATAATAATAATAATTTTACCAGGCACTCTTGTGGTGAAGGAATCTGGTGATCCTGCTCCAGCATCCTCCTCTTCCTGTAACTAAATTCTCTTCCTCACCAAGTGCTAAAATCTTCCTTTAAATAAAAGGAAAAAAATTCAAATGCATTATATATTTTTTGCAATAAATACAGTTTATACCTCTGTATGAAAAGCCCACACTTTGCTTATCCAGTCTACTTTAATGATTAACAGCCCAGTGCTTGGAGGTTACTTTTTCAAATGATAATGGTCAGTTTTGGTGATTTTTCTAGTCTTTCTATAGATGCTAAAACATAATGCACTTTTGCACCCTAGACACTTTTTGATTTTGGGGAAAGTCAGGGCAGGTTTGTACACTTATGTAATTCATTATCAAAGTAGTGATAATGAATGCAAGCGATGCAGGTAAGCATTTAATAGCAACTTTTAAAGTTTCCCTGTATGTTTTCTATGATCCCACAGTGGATCACTGTATTGCACTGAGTTTTGTACACTTCCACTAGTGACCTCTGTTATGTGCATAAATAAGCCAGAAATAACTTCATTTGAGTCTTACCTGCAATGCAACAAAGTATTACAAATATATATTTAAAAACAAATGTAAAACAGGTGACTAATCTTAAAATTACCTTACAGGGACTGGCTGAACATTAAAAGGAAAATCTTTGCTAAAAGTCAGAATATTTAATGACTGTTGATAAAGAGAAGACACATAAAATGAAATTTAAGGTTTTTTGACTGTACATAAACTACATTATAAAGTAATCTATACATTGATCACACGTCTCGGTTGCACCTGTGTCCTGTCAATCAGAAGTAGAGAAACAATTGGGAACACACTGATCGCTATGGCAATTCTTAATAAGGATGCCAGGTTAACCTTCAATATTCCAATCAAAAGCTGCCCAAGAACTCTGGTCAGAACACCTTACCCTCCCAAAAGAGACTCTCGTTACACGCTGCCACTCTGTCTATTGCTGTACCATTAGGGTGGTGCGATTCCACTGAATATCTATCCCCAACATTGTATTGCTGCATCATTTAAAATAGCGTTAAAAAAAAAAGAGAAATTTCAAAAAAGGACGCCAAGATGAGTTTTTAAATAGGACAACATCATCATTTGTAAACTGGAAACACTAAATCATAAGATATGGCAGTTGTAAAAAATAAAATGAATAGCAATTTACCAAATGTTTAAACTTCATTTTTTTTGTTACAATGTTTTTATTATGCTGGCTCTGTTTTTGTAATGTAATACTTGCATACAGTTCAGTTTAAAAAGTACATACTAGGTTCCAGTTTTTCCAAATCTTCCAGCTTGAACTCTTCAGGATGGCTGGACTACATTAAAGGAAACAGAAAGACAATACATCACATACATCACCCCCAATAATGCCATTCTGTACTGGAAACAAACTTGTTTTATGTGACAGTCATTATTCAGTCTTACTACAGTACAGGAAGTGGCTAGTAAAAGGGTACAGCTTTAATCTAAAGCACTGTATGTGAAAAACAGCATATATGCTAAGGGCTGGAACATCTAATACATTTACAATCATGTATTTATATCTACAATGACTGTACTGATTTGTTTCTTCTGATTTTGCAAATTAAAAAAAAAAAGTCAAAATTAATCTGACACATACCTCCAAAGCTGCACTCCGCAATTCAAGGCATGTTGCAACTTTCCCTAATGTTTTCTGCAAAGAGAGAAAAACATAAATCCCAAGACTGATGTAATTATACATGTATAGAGCTGTTTTAGGGGTTGTGGTCTATTTTCTTTGAGGGCATGTACGCACATCCTCTGTACTGGGAGATCCTTTGAATCTCCCCGAGAACTGTTTCTATGCTATGTTACAGTGAAACTGGAATGCATCCGTTTACTTGGTGGCTGCCCTCACTCACTGTCAGAGGTTTATTGGCTGGTAAAAGCAGGGAAGCATTTAACAGATTTGTTTATTTTTATTCTTCAAAGCACTGTTTAAAAAAAGATACAGGGACACAAGTAGTGTAATCAGAAATAAAGTAGCCTGATTCTTATTCTGTATTTATCTTTACAAATGTGTACTTGTTTGTATTATATGAAGAACCTTAGCAGTGCATGTGTAACAGGTAGCTGTCACCTTTGGCTATCTCCTTCCTGGACTACACCACCTGGTGGTTGGCTAGTGAGCACCAACTCACTGGGAAATACTTCCCCTAGTAGTACTACACAGAAGACTTCGCACTCAGGTAAGTACCAATTACTTCTAAACACTTTCTTTTCTCTACGCAGGTTCCTTTCAATCCGGGGTCCACACACCAGATGCGCAACAAAGAGGCACGCAACTGGCAAATAGTAAAAGAACTTTGATTGCGGTAGAGAAATCTGAATATTTAAACAATACTAAAAGATGTTAAAAAGCCAGTCGGAAGCAGCCCCACAATGGAACCGGAGCCGAAGGTCACGCAAAAGCTTTTATCGAAGATGGTCAAGACAACAGGAACCACAGTCCGGAGTCCCTCCACGAGCAAGAAAGTGCATCGCCTCGTCTGGATTGGCTTCTGCTGCGCTGCCAGTCTCCCAGAGCCTCAATCACCACTGCAGTCCCCCTGGGAGAGAAGATAGAGAGGAACGAAAACAAGAGTAAGAAGAGGAAAAGAATATAGGGAACTGGGTAAGGAGTAGTTCACACATATATAAAAATGGGTCTCGCCGTGGAATCAGGAACCTCCGTCTCCAGTAAACGTGTTCCTTGTATATTCTATGGGGTGCGGTGCAGTTGCAATCGCGGAAGATCACCACAAAGCAGCAGACCATCAGACAGGTCCCGCTGTGCAAAAACAAACCTTCCGAGAAAATATCCAAGTGAAATATCACTGAGAAGCAGAGAACACCAGAGGGCGCCCCAGACACAAAACAAGTAGTCAATAGCCAGTGCTTCCCTTACGTTAATGCGTCTCAGCAAATAAAACTAAAACAAGGAAAGTATCAGTCGCCCCGGTTAAATAAAATATTGGTAAACAATATAGTATCATAGTCATACATACATATAAATATTATATATATATATATATATATATATATATATATATATATATATATATATATATATATATATATATATATATATATATATATATAGTCAAATATAGGAATATATATAATCAAAATAAGGAGTATAATAATTTCGATGAACTAAGAAAACCAGTTCAACTGCAATAAAAACAGCACCCCAGCCTCGCTACCTTAGAGAACATTCCCAATTCCACCTGCAGCGTAATCAGGCTGTATTGCGTTTATACGCCGAAACCCGCTTCTTTATTTGCTGTTAATCTTTTAGTTATAGTCAGCTCGATCCCTATACCTAGGTCTCTTTTACCTCTACTGCTCAATCTGTCCCGTCCTTTTCCTGAGTGAGCTTTGAGTTTTGTCTCAGGACAAAGCAATTACATATTAATATTTATGATAAAAGTATTAGATACAAATATTGTAAAAAAAAAAAAAAAAAAAAAAAAAAAATTAAAAAGTTATAAATTAAATGTAAGGCTGTAATTGCCAAATCAAGAGGGGAAAATAGCTTTTCGAATCAGATCTCTTCCCTTTGATCAAATGAAAAATACTCAGTTTTGTACAGTACAGAAACAGCGCCCCCGCAAAAGTAGAAACCTACCTTTTGATCTTCTGTTAAATCTAAAGAATTGGATGACTGAACCTCTTTCTGTAGCTGCCTTGCTAATCTAAATAAAAACCACAAACAGTTTGTATTAATAAAGTGTCGTATGACAGCTATGGTGGATTACTCCATCACAGTACAACATCACTGTCATGTTTCCAACACACGATACCGACTACGTTGCCAGTTCAATTAAAAATGTTATATATTTGTGATGGTAGCAGAGGGAGGTATATGATCTGAAATATCTGCTCTGTATAGTAGTACAGTAAACTAAATAAATCTCCTTAGTTACAAATTGTGTTTTTGTTTTGTGTTTGTATTTATGAAAAGCTAATGTTTACACACTGGTTAAAACGGTAACCAGTTTTGGTCTTCTCTTTTCTAACAATAAAACCTTGTGCAATAAATAGCTCATGCAGCAAGGAAGTTCTGTGAACCTATTCAAAACCTAAAAGAAGTTACAAGAGAATCCCAAAATATATATGTGGTCTGGCTTACTTTCACACTGCTTTACTGCACTGGGACTATCTGAATGGAAACTTAAAAGCCAGTGTGTTCACCCAGTAGCTAAAATGTTTCTATTTGCTAATTGCTATGTATATTGCACTGGAATATAACCCTTCAAAACTGTTTTTTGTTTTCTTTTTAATCAACAAGTCTGTATCATTAGTTCCTTTTGAAAAGTTAATGTGATCAGAATAACCTAATCAAAAACCACTGTAATTACTATACTGGACTGTGGATCAGGGTAAACAAAATAACCACCAAGCAAAATAAATAAATCAAATAATTTTTTTTTTTTTTTAAATAACAATATAAATTTCACACTAAAGCTGAAAAAGGTAGCATGGGTTAGACATATAGAATTGAAACACCTGCTATCAAACACTTGTGTAAATGATCTGTTTACAGATTAAAAGTGTCTGAGGAAAATAAAAAAAATGAATGAAAGGCTAAAGCTAAGCAGGTAGGACACACATAGGAATTGTGTTTTATTATGGACACTGTACCTTCAAGCTGTTATTTGCTATTTTGTTTTTTTAAATAAGTTTTGACTTATCTAGCATACAAATTAGAGTCAGTGGGTCAACAATATCAACTTTCACTTCATACTGGTCCGAAAATGTATATGTAGATTATGTGGGATAATACACTTGTTTATATTGTGTGTGTGTGTGTGTGTGTGTGTGTGTGTGTGTGTGTGTGTGTGTGTGTGTGTGTGTGTGTTTGTGTGTGTGTGTGTGTGTTACTCTATTTATAAGAAGGCGTTTATGCGTGGGTTGCAAATGTAAACACAAAACGCATTAAACTGGTTGAGTTAATTTTCTCTGCTTGCATGATCTATACTATTGGTTAATATATATATATATATATATATATATATATATATATATATATATATATATATATATATATATATATATATATATATATATATATATATATATATATATATATATGCTGTGTTGGAGAGAATCAAGAGGTCAGAGCGCAGAGAGGACGGGCAGGGCTGCGACGTGCTCGGGAGTTTATAGAATGAAAGTGAGAAAATTGATTGTTTGTTTTGTGGGTCGTATAGAAACTGAATTGTTTGGGTTGAGATCACCCTTGAAGTCTGCTGCCACTGTCTTTGCGATTCCTCACTCTCGGCCCCTCTGTCTACTTATCAATCAATTGTGAATTTGTGCTCTTGTCTAGTTATGTATTTATTATTTGTTCTAAAGTTTGTATTAAACATTGTATACCCTTTTAACCATAGAATACACTTTATTTATGAAGTTTAACCCTAATTGTTAATGCAGCTTGTGTCAGCTGTTCCTACACTGTATTTACTAGTAGTAGTCTGTTATTGTGCAGTATTATTCTGAGCAATTGTTTGGTTGAGTTTGTGTGGCTTACTTTATTTTGTTTATTTGTGTTTCACAAGATTCAGAGTTCTTTTATTTGTTGTTTTGCGTGATTTCTGTGGCACTAGAATTATTTGTGTTTGTTCACTAGTTTGTGTTTTTGATTTGTTTTCTTTTGCACCTTCCCTGTGGGTTGAGCAGAGCTGCCTCTCCAGCCCCCACCCTCCTGGTACAGCTGTGACTGGTAATGATCCCCCTTGTGAAAATTGTTTTATAGAAAATTGTGAAATCTCTATAGTTTTAGGGGGGTTGACAAAATCTCTATAGAATTCTATATAAAAATTTGGAATCTCTATAGTTATATGAATGTTGAGGAAACATCTATAGAAATATATAGAGATTAACATAATTTATGTAGTTCTACAAAGAATGTGAGGAATCAGATCTCCATATACGTTTTTTTATAGATTGCAGTTTGATTAAGTATTAATGAAAAAAAAAAAAATATGCGTACTGACTCCCACAGCTAAATCACCTGCACGACACTGAGGTGTCAGGGGAAGCGGGACACAATTATTTATTTATGCATCTCCTCTCTGAATATCATTACATATACAAAATTATAAATATAATTTAATTCTAAAATATAATGATATCATTTATTTTCTGTGTATATCTATGTTTTAAAAATAACATTAGAAGAAAACCACAACCCAATTGTTTAGATGCCGTTCTGCCACTGGCACCAGTTCATTCTCACTGGGTGAAATGGGAATAACGACCGGCGCGTGCAGAGGCGTTTGCCAGGCGGGATTTATTTATTTATTTATTTATTTATTTATTTAAATAGCTCGAGCTCAGAGAGGTGATCAACGGCAATCTGAGGTAAGAAATATTACATTTTCTCAGACTTTAGTTGTAACCAAATTCTAATAACTTTACAATAAACTAAGACAAGACATTTTATTCAAATATGTCTACATTAACCCAACAGGAAAATGTGTTTTTATACTATTAACTTGTTACTGTTTATTTCTCATTAGCGATTATTTTTTCCTGTCATTTCCAGTTGAAACCTCATAGTTCTTTCCCATTTCCCGTTACTTTATCTCTGTGGTTTTCTTTAATTTTCGTTGTTTTTTATATATTTATAATTTGTTGTATTATCATTGTTATTATCATTATTTTTGCCGTTTAGTACACTGCCGGAAGCACTTGTGTTTGAAAGTGACAGCGGCGGTCTAACAATAAGCTAGCAATTTAGCTGCAGCATAGTCAGGGATAGTACAAAGCTATTTCGATGTATATCTCCCGTTTCATTTTTCCGCGGGAGCCGTAAATTAAATATAAAGTTTAAGACGATAGAAGTAAAACATACATACTGTAAGAACTACTATTGTTAGAGTATTCAAAACTGCTGAGTCATGAATTGCAACCATAACTGAGAACTGAGCTAAGAATAAATACAAGACGATCATTAAAAAAAATATATATGTACATTTAAACATGTTTACATAAAGCGGTTGCTTTATTAATAAGACATAAATATACAAAGTATTGTAATAATAGACACATTTTAATAGTGCCTAAAAAAAGGATATGAAACAGACTTCAAACTATAACAAGCTTCTTAAAGAAATACATATTTTTTAATTGATTAATTGATAGATACAGACAATAAATAGACGATGCATTTTTAATTATGCGTTTATACAATAGATGCCACTTATTAGCAACTCCGATAAAGACAACTTTTGGTTAGTAACATTTTTACAGGAATCAATCCTATACTATGGTTTTTCGCTTTAACAGCTTTCAGATAGACAGCTTTTTTATGGCTCCCAAGCAGCATCTACTGTATATAAATAAAAAGATGAATTCCGGCCTTGTAAAACTTACAAAAAATATCATCCGGCTGAAAATTGAAAGGGGAGATATTTACTTTTTTTTTTACTGTGTTGCCGCAATTAAATGCATAATATCTCCGAGGCATTAGTACTATTATATATATATATATATATATATATATATATATATAATATATATATATATATATTTTTATATATATATATATTTTTTTTATATATATATATATATATATATATTATACGCTGTGAACTAATAGTTCATGTTTTGCCCTTTTCAAAACGTTTTGAAATCTTCTTTTGTTTTCTTGAGCCATAACCTACTTTGTAGATGACATTTATAACTGTTGACTACTTTAAAATGAGAAAGTGGAAGGTGGGCGCGAAGGGTAAAGAATCTTATACTGCTAAAATTAAAAACGGAATATGGTAACTTTAAACAAGGTCAGAATTCAAAACTATGTATTATTTGTTTATTTAGCAGACACATTTATCAAAGGCAACTTACAGAGACTAGGATGTGTGAACTTTGCATCAGCTGAAGAGTCACTTACAACTAGTCTCGCCCAAAATATGAAACACGGGGAGGTTAAGTGAATATTGGTTACAAGCCCTTTTCTTTAACCACTGGACCACACAGTCTCCTAGCAAGTTAGTTAACAGACACGCTTGTTGTAAATGTACCTGGCTTAGAATATATTTATTTATTTTGCATTATATTGTGGAACTATGAACAGGGTAGAAACTGAGGATGATCTGTATACTAATATTGTTTTCTGTCTTCCTTTAGATGGAGATTATTTTAAAGAGATTACATTTAAATCTGTATTTCCCTCTATTAAAGCGTACTTTTCACTCAACTAGAAGAAGAAATACTGTAGCTGTTCCAAGCCATGACGCATTGGTTTCACAGAAATCCTTTGAAGGCCACCCTGCCTGTTTCCTTCAGTCTGTATGGAGTAGCTGCAAGTACTGGTGGTAAAATGATATGCAAGTAAGTCCTTGCTTTTGTGGCAGACTGTCCCGCCAGATACCAATATTTATATAAACTAAACAGCAAATATCACAGGGTGACTGGGGGATAGCCAATATTGCCTGTTAAGACCTCTTGCCTACTAAATATCTTGGTAACTCTGAGTAGATAACTGTCCTCTCTTGGAGAATGGCAAGAATATTTAGTGAGTATTTGGATAAATCACTACAATTTAGCACAGTTTGCGGCCACTTAACACTGTGTGTGATTTTGAAGACGATGGGTTACACCTGAGCTAATTTAGGATTGCTATTACAAGGGGGTGGACACTTATCCAACCAAGCTATTCAGTTTTTATTTTTAATTAATTTTCTACAAATTTCTAGAATATTTTTTTTCACTTGGAAGTTGTGTGGTAGGATGTGTAGGGAAAATGAAAAAAAAAAAAAAAAAAATATTTTAATGCATTTTAATTCCAGGCTATAAGGCAACAAAAGGTGAACATTTTGAAAGGGGGTGTAGACTTTCTATAGGCACAGTATATTATACACAGAGTAGGTAACTAACTTTTAAAGCTCTGACAGGCAGGTGTTGGCTTTTGAATTTTAAACTTGGTTCTAACTCTTTTCAATTCACTCCTTATTGGGCTCAGTAGTTAAAATATTGTTTAAAAAAATATTGAGGTAATTAAACATGTTTTTATATATTGTAGTTTCATCTATTTATTTTTCAGCCACGTTTAGGTGTCGCTATGGAAGCGATGTATGTTGTCCTCAGCTATTGTGACGTTGTGGTGGTCAGTAAAGGTCAGGCATTATTGACGTGCTAGGGAGAGAAGTTCATTGTAGAGCTAGATCTGTAAACTTGAAGAGAAACACTGCTTCTCTGTAACCATTTATTATCGATTATATTTTCAAATCTAATTAACTAACGTTATTATTTTTGTTCATTATTCTTTGATATTCACATTTGTCATCTTAAATCTTGATGTGTTTTAATCCTATTTTTTTTTTTTTTTGACATTTAAAAAATAACATCGACGCCTGAGAAGCCGTTTTTATTTTATTAACAGAAATAATTCCGATTACTAATATGTCGTACCAATGTCGGTATTTAAATACACTGTTTTTTAGTGTATTTTTAGTGTAAAATCGCATACCTGTGGTTTAATTCCACCTGTCATCCAGTTTTCGATATGGATAATTTAGAGCAAAAAGACTTTGAAGAAGGAATATCTTTGGGTTTTTACGCATTTTTGGTTAGGACAGTAATTAATGTAAGTAAACTTGCTTGATTATTTAGTGGGCGTTTTCTCCAAAGCCCGCAGACAGAATTTAAGCTGCACAGTAGTTTGCTAACAAAATGTATTTTAAAATTGTTGTTACTAGTACTATAACAGTTAATCGCATTAGATTATATGGGGCTAAATTAAATGACATTAGTTTTTTAGGCGTTGCCCTTCAAATCTATCTACTACTTTATTTCACCTGATTTTTAGAGCTTGCAAAACTAGTTTTATACAGTGTAGTCCGTTAATTGCATCGCATTTTTTTTTCCACACTTGAATAAAATGTTTGTGTTTCAATTTCCTTGACTGTAATATAAGTTAACTGCACCGTTAGAGCAATAGAGTAGTATAGCCCTTTTGGTTGCTTTTCACAATTCACTACATAACTCAGGTCAGATTTGTAAGTGCATATTTGTACAAACTAGACCATTTTTTTTTTGTCTTCTTGGGAGGGTAAATTAAAGTGTTGTGGTGGTTTATTTTTCAACTGTACAAAGTTTTTTTTTTTTTTTTATTATATATATATATATATCTGTCTCTATAACTATTTTTGTTTTTCATTTATTTCGTATATAATAATAACCTATATCAAGGGCTATCTATTTCTGTTTTTCATTTGTTATTGGATAAGTGTATTTTAAAAAGTGAAAAAAGTAGCTATCAATCCTATCTATATAAAGTGGCATTGTTAGTTTTTAATCTTTGCTGCTATTTTAAAATTGCATTATGTCTAGATTAATTTGATGAAATTATTATTTGATCAAAAAGCAGCACAGTGTGTTCCAGATTGTTTCAGTGACTGGTTGCAGAATAACATAAAATAAATCCAGGGTTACATTGTTGCACAAGTTAAATGGAGGAGGATGCAATGTGCATGTTTATGTTTTTATGATCTGTTCAGATTATTTGGGGGTACAGTCCATGTTCAAAATAAAATCCAATCAGAACCTTGGGATATATTTGTGTAGATCTGAAGTGACATGGCAGGAAGAATCTCAGTTTTATCTTCTGATTTTGTTAATACAGTAAACACTTTTTCATTTCTTGGTGTTATGACTTGAGCAAACCATTTTATTCCTCCAAAAAAGTCTCTCTGTCTCATATATAACTATGTTCTAGTAGGTAAAGCCGGTCTTTCAGACTTTTTGGTAGTGTTGCAACTAAATAGCGTGAAATGAGAGACCTGTTGTATGGTACCCTGCAGTTTTGAAGATTTATTTATTTATTTCAGTTGGTAGCTGCCCTGCCTGAGGACTGGCAACCAGGGCCCAGTTTTTACGGTGTGCCGTGGGAGCCAGTGATTATAACCTTTCTCGTGGGATGCTTGACAGTCATAATTCTCCTCTGGAGGACCCTCCTTGTAGTAAGTTTATTCAAAATATATATATATATATATATATATATATATATATATATATATATATATATATATATATATATATATATAGCTCTTTTTAAAAGGGTTAGCCAGTCAGGTAGTGGAATAAATTATTCTGTTTGTACTAGTTTAGAAAAAAATAAAGAAAAACCTGTTCTTGGATTTAGGAAGTTGCACCTTAATTTTGTTGGTGTAGGTTTTACTGTGTGTTTTATTTTTACAATGTTTTTTTTTCCCTTTTCTTTTAGATAAAGAATAGGACATACCTATGTAAGTAACCTTATCTTACTGTTATATATGAAAACCAATGTGAAGCTTGAGATTGCTTGTTTTTAATATGCTAACGCACCAGTCTGTGTGTACATGTTATTGCATCCCAGAGCCATCACAGGGAGTGTTTGTTTGTTTTAAAACTTGATGTATTATTTTTTTTAATGTGGAAAAAATTCAGTAGTTACATTTTTTTTTCTTTTAAAATTTCTGTTTTCTGAAAAGAAAGAAACAAATGAATATGCTTGTAAATAAATATTACAATTTGTATTCTATATACTGGGTTTAAAGTTTCTAACTGCCATGTTTATTATTATTTTAGTGACAGAAAAGCAACTGGGGGAAAGAGTTCTGCAGTTATTTGAAGAAAAATGTGAAGTTCTTGAAAAAATATCAGAATTGAAACAGAAGGTAAGCACACATTTCGTTG
This sequence comes from Polyodon spathula, assembly GCF_017654505.1. Lineage (NCBI taxonomy): Eukaryota > Metazoa > Chordata > Actinopteri > Acipenseriformes > Polyodontidae > Polyodon > Polyodon spathula. Next base: position 21,611 of record NW_024474942.1, read on the forward strand.
AATCTTTACCTTTGAAAATAATATTGAAAATAATGCACTTGTTACACTTAGACCATACATATTGTTTCTTGAAAAGTTTACATAAATTATTATTTTACAGCACATTTACCAAAAGTAATCTGTTGATACAATCATTGTATAATAAATCTGTAGCTGTAAGGTTGCCTGCCCCCTGAGACTAGCAGCTACAATCAACAAGAAAAACACATGTTTTACGTTTCATATTTTATATGTTTCTTTGAAATTTTAGATTAAGGAAAGTGAACAGCAGTTAGTGGAGTCCGAGAAAACAAAATCCTCTTCTGCCCATGAAAATGAAAAACTTCAGGTAATAAAGCAATGTCTCAATATATGTTAAATGCTGCACATCAATTGTTGTGGTAGTTTACCATTTGTTTTCTCTTTCACTTTAAAAGGAAGCATTTGAAGCTTTACAACAAAATAATGAAAACCTGATGGAAAAGCTCAGGACACTGCAGTCTGCTGTAGAAGAAGAAAGGAGAAAGAACCTGCATCAAGAAGAAAGAGTAAGCAGTATCATATTTTTTATATATCCGCTATCTGAAAGCCTCCAAGCAGACTGGCTGAGAACCTTCTCGCCAGAAACTGAAAGTAATAACCCTAAATAAACAACTCGGTAGACAATAAGGAAGACCCATTGCAGAAACTTTTGTCCACCGAACTAAAATGGTCTTTTTTGTTTTACTTGCCAACATTTGGAAACTACCTCCGGGGTAGGGGGGTCATACGCAAAAAACACTCTATCAAATAATAGACGTATCCCCCACAACTCAACACGACATGACCATCATGACAGTAAAAACAGACATAATGAAGCGTTCTTACCTTTGTATAAGTTAGTGATCAGTAGATGTGTCGGCCGCACTGTGTACATCGTGTGGATTTCACTAACTATACTGTGCAGATTAAAAGATATATTTTTTTTGTATGAGTAAATATCGGGACTTTCTTCCTATGTATCGGGACATGGGACATTTGCTAGGAAATCGGGACTGTCCCGACCATATAGGGCGTCATGTATACAGCTCAGGGCGGGCCTAGATTTAGGACGCTGTTTCGATGTGGCCCAAGGCCTGCAATCCAAGATCAGGGCCAGCCTTTACATATATATGAATGCAAAGCAGACTTACGCCTCCTTTTCATGTCACATTGCCAATTTTGATTTTTTTATGATAACACGGAAAAACACAGAATTTCTATGATGTTGGAGTTTTTTTGGTTTTACATTTGGGGAGGGCAAAACACATGAAAGGCTTTTTCTGTTTGTTTGATAATAACCAATTCAATACACATATCATATATAAACCTTAACACAGGTAACGTTGCTTTAAATTTACGTAAACAAACCTGTCTAATAAAACTGCTTCCGGTATTCAAGTTCAGTGTTGAATGAGGCTTCAGTTTACTTCAGTCAGTATCCAGAGCTGTTCAAAGATGCCAAAAACAATAACAATCACCCCTAAAGATCGGATCAACGAGTTTGGCAAGGATGAATTTCACGTCTGGTAATGTGCTTTTTTTGTACTTCATGCAGCAAGGTTTACAAGGAAAGGTAAACAGCCAATTTGGGATTCTTTTCTGTGCCAGCGTCTCACAACAGTCAGGCAGGATAATGCTGCAGCTCTATTTGACAATAGCCACCTGGATGACGAAGACTAACTCCAAGTTGAACTAACATGATTTTTTCTATATATATATATATATATATATATATATATATAATATATATATAATATATATATATATATATATATATATAATTTAGCTCAAAGAGCCAGCTGCCCAACGTTTCGATATGTTGTACATATCTTTCTCAAGGGAGCCTGTGTTTGAATCAAAACATTGGAGGTGTTTATAGGTGTTTGACGGCATGACAACTACTTGTTATTGTTTATATTCAAATCCATGATTTATTCTTACATGATGTAATGGTGTTCTATATGTGACATCACTTTTACTTATATCTTTAAATCTGTATTAATTCTAATTAACATTATTTTATATAAACTTATATTTATATTATCATGCAATGCTGGCTCTGAGGATCAGCCTTGATTTGGTCTCCCCAGCACATCAGCATGCACAACTTTTGAATTAATTTTGTCTATTTAGTTATTTTTAACTTTGAGATATTTATTGGAATTAGTTAGTTTATTCTTTTCTGTTGAGTCTCGCTGGCATAATGTGTTCAGTCTATTTATCCATTTACTTTCTTTTATTCTTCTATATGTCGCATTGTCTAACTTTAGCTTTTCTAATACTACAAACTTTACATCATTTATGTCATGTCCTTGACTGGTGAAGTGCTGTACTATTGGTTCATTCATTTTTTTATTTCTAATTAATGAAAGGTGGTTCTGAATTATTTTATATAAAGTTGTTCCAGTCTCTCCAACATATTTTATTTCATCACATTTTTCACAGGCTATTCCATAATCAGCATTGCTATTTTTACAGTAGATATTAGTTTTTAGTGGATATGTGGTGTTCTTATGTTTAATTATTTCTACCTTTGTCCATGTATTTACAAACTTTACATGTACTAGTGCAAGTATTTCTAGAACCTATTCTGTCAGTTATTCTTTTATGTTTACTGTGAACTAGAATATCACCTAAATTAGCTTCTCTTTTGAATGCTACAACTGGGGCCTTAAGAAATACTTTTTTCAATTTTTCTGAATTATGTAGAATCTGCAAGTGTTTCCAAACTATCTTAGAAATATTAGGCAAAAGTTTAGAGTACATCATTACTAATGGGACTCTCTTGACCTTTTTATCTCTTAGTATCACCTAGTAGATCATCTCTTTTTAGTTTATCCACTTTTTTTAACTTGGTCTCTAATTATTTCTTTGTATCCTCTTTTTTTAAGATTTGTTTTTAATACATGTCTTTGTTTTACATAGTCACTTTCTTTAGAGCATATTCTTCGTATTCTTATTCCTAGACCCTTTGGGATTGCCCTTTTAGTGTGTATTGGATGTGCAGAGGACATGTGTAAATACTGGTGCATGTCAGTAGGTTTATAGAAGAGGTCAGTCTCAATTGAACCTTCAAGTTTTACTGTGGTATCTAAAAATTCTATTTCTTTTCTTGTCTATATATATATATATTTGTCTTTATTGATTAATGGCACTGGTAAGCTTGTAAATTGCTTAGAATTTGAAAGTGTAAAAAATTGTATTTACACTGTAATATGTCAATACCTGTTGTGATTATTATTGTTAATGTTGTTCTGCTGGTGATAGAGCAGTAGTTTGTTATGTATTGAGCATGTTGAGCAAAGTGTGTCTGATGTATGACGATGTATTGCTGTGTTTGGATTAGGGCATTTCCCTTACTGAAGTTGCTGTAGCTACATGTGGAACAAGGGTTTTGTTATACCCATATGTTTAGTAATCTTCCAAGAGAAGGGGTAATACTGATGTTTATTCTTTGTTTAGTTTAACGATCGTGTTTGTAAACAAAGACAGTATTCATGCAGGTTAAACAAATACGTATAAATGAGAAGAAACATGTGTAATGTAAAATACATAAATGTTTATTATAAATGGAATGAATGTTAAATATGTTTATTTTTGTATAAAATGATCCCAGGTTTAACCGGTTATTGAATCATTATTTAATGATTATTTAATGTCGTGTCTTTCCTTAGGAGGGAGCAGTAGTATTAGGTGGTCAGTCTTGTCTTGTCTTGTGAATGTCAGTCATTTTATGTACAACCTGTTAGTCATTTGCAATCTGAGTGAAGTATCCATTACAAAAATAAATATTTATACCTGTCAACACTAGCAAGTAGCTCTTTCCTGCGTTCTAAATACCTCTGTGTTCTTGATAGAATAATGTGATTGTATATAAAATTGCTACTGTGCTGCATTGAAAAAATATATATTAATAAGAAACATGTGCTACAAATCAAGGATTACTGCATACCCTAGTAGCTCTTCCATTCTGAGTGCATCGTTCCATTAAAAAAACAAAACAAAACAATTTGCCACATTTTTAGGCCTGTTTTTTAGTCACATATGTGAACGCACAAAGGTGCCTTAAACCGCAAATATTAAAGGGGTTGCAGAACTAAATATGTGGCAGCATTGGGCCAGCACAGTGGTGTGAACGGGGTCTATGCAATGCTTTCAAAACCTTTTATGACTGAGAGTCTAAGAATAGTCTTTTTTTCTTTTTGTATTATTTTCTCTAAATTAGTTAATGAAAACCTCTAAGATGACTGAGTCAATGGTGGACTATGATTTATGCTAATTTGTATGATTTATTTTTTTTGTAAATACTGTAGTAATGTGTGTGGTTTTTTTTTGTTTTGTTTTTTTCCAGTTGTCTGACACTCAAAAGTCATTCAAGAAGCTTCAGAGTTTAATTAATTCTAAGAGTGCTGAACTGTCAAAGGTAAGTTGCAAAACGTGTTTAATTTTAATTACAAATTTTGTATTCACTTTTGGTGATTAATAAACTCTTGCCTTGCATTGCTTGTAGCCTTTTAAACACAATATAGTATGTACTGGTTACTGCTGCCCAGAACTAATCAAAGTTCAATTTGACCAAGAACCACTATTTCTATCTGACTGTTACGCTTTGTGATTTAGGTACAAACTTGTTTGGAAGAGGCCAGACTAAAAGAAGCAGCAGTAAAAGCTGAACTGCAATCTGTGTTGAAAGAAAACAACACTTTAAAAGACAGTAACAAAAATGTAAGTATCTAGATACAGGAGCAAATGCATTAAGTTACTAATTTTAATGCATTTCTTTGCACAGTGATTGTGAATTGTGTTAATGAATTCATATTTGTTTCCCCCAATTTCAGCTATTGAAAGAGGCCAGAAGCTGGGAAGAGCAATACAGAGAACTTTCTGAGCAAATGAAAACACTCCAGAAGAGTCAGAAAGATTCAGAAGACACTATTGCAAGTAAAGACAATGAAATAAAGGTGTGTCTTTTTTATGATCTACCTAACATTATTTCCATTCTGAAAAATGTAGTTAGGTGCTCATTACTTTTTAGCTTTCACAGTACATCCCACTTATGATGAAACTTGGAACAGACATTCGTTAAATTATATTTAGGGCTTCTGTTCGGTTTTTATTCATTACATTTTTCGGTGCTTATTTTTAGCTATTTAACTTTTTTGTAAATCGTTATTTTCTTTTTTTCGGGGCTTTTGCTTTTTATATACTGCATGAAATTCTACAGGATTTTTTTTCTTGTCACACATGTGTTAACTCGACAGTACTTGCAAACTTCATGCACCTTCTTTCCTTTTCTGTCTTCCACAACTAAATCCTTATGATCACGGGCATATGCTTTGGGGGTTTCTGTGTGTTTAGGCATTTTTTTTACATTTTGCCACAATTTGCAATTCTTTAAGTTCCATGAGCATGTAACTACTCCCTATGGAATTGCAATAGCTTTAAATCTTGCGAGAGAACAATCCTCCACTCTAGTAATTGTTATACTGTTTTAAAGTTCGCAGTAGTGTTACAATCCTCCAATAGAAATGTAGAAATTTGCTGTCACTCAGTAGTTGGTGTGGGTTTAAAGTATTCAGAACGAATCAATGTGAGATGCAAGTCAGAAAAGAGGGACTGCCATTGTGTTTTTTTTTTTTTTTCATAGGTTACTGTATTTTATTTATTTTGTTCACGGGGAAAGGGATCATGTCAACATACTGAGTAACTATTTCCAGCGTTTTTGTTCTGGTGTTTGTTGCATATGCACCGTTTTCATTTTTCTTGGTTAAAACAGAAAATCAGAAGCCTATGAACTGACAATCAATATACAGTGCCTGTAGAAAGTCTACACCCCCTTGAACTTTTTTTTCACATTTTGTTGTGTCAGTGCCTCAGAGTTTGATGCATTTAAATTAGGATTTTTTCCACTTATCTACACACCATTCTCCACACTGTTAAGGGAAAGAAAGTTTTTATTGACAAAAAATATATATTAAAAATACAAAACTGAAAGATCATAATTGGATAAGTCTCCACCCCCCCCCCTGAGTTAATACATGGTGGAAGAAGCTTTGACAGCAATTACAGCTTGGAAATCATGCGAATCACTACAATTTAACACAGATTGCGGCCACTTAACTTTGGGTGTGAATTTGAAGGCGATTGGTTACACCTGAGCTAATTTAAGATTGCTATTACAAGGGGGGTGGACACTTATCCAACCAAGCTATTTCAGTTTTTATTCTTAATTAATTTTCTACAAATGTCTAGAATCTAGAATATTTTTTTTCACTTGGAAGTTGTGTGGTAGGATGTGTAGATAAATGAAAAAAAAAAAAAAATAATTTTAATACATTTTAATTCCAGGCTATAAGGCAACAAAAGGTGAACATTTTGAAAGGGGGTGTAGACTTTCTGTAAGCACTGTATAATGATACTGTGGTTGGATAGTTTTCACATGAAGGTTTTCACATGAATGCCCCTAGGTCTCAGAAACCCTTACTTGTATTTGTTTAAAATGACTTGAATAGGAGCTATTCCACATGAGGTAAATAAAGCCTCAACACTGATAGATTTAATACTTGTAAAAAGAAATGCCACCCATCTGTCACAAAATAAATGAATAAAGACGTTGCCATGAACCATTTGTCTAATTAACAGGAAGTTTCTTTTTTAGTAAAAAATATGGGTGAATTTAATGGGCACCTCCTTGTGCTGACAGTTACTTTCATCTTATTACAAATGTGCCAGTGTAAATTACATTTGTGGTTGAATAAATGTATTGGTGTATCGCACAAATGTTTTTCGAGGTTTATAGGTTGAAAGTGTATGGAAACTGTAAAAATAATACTGCTGAATGAAAATTAAGTATAAAAATGCAGCACTCCTCTTACCCTCTCCAGTGACTCTTGTTCAAGGGTAGTTTATGTATGGTACTTCCATACAGCATCTTGCATATTCCAGTGCTTACATTGTGTGTTTGCGGCTGTTAAGTTGTATATTTTATTTTTGTAGGTTTTGTCCGATTGCATTACTGAGTTAAGACAGCTTGAAACCGAAGCTAAATGTGAGACTGTGGAGTTGCAGAAAGGAGATGCCAAGTCCAATGAAGAAACTCAAGGTGATTTGTTTGACTATGTTAACATTCCTATAGGTCTATATTGTAAAAACATGTCCAATTTATGTAGTAAATTAGTGTTTTACAATATGCACAATTTTAAATCAAAATTACTTTCAGGTAAAAAGAATGATGCCATGAAGAACAAGATAAAACAGATGATGGACGTGTCACGGGTAAGTCTGACTTTCTTTCATTGACCAATAAATGTCTACTACTCAATTGTCTCTTTAGTATTGATGTATTCTAGCAAAATAAACCAGATACATTTTGTACAGTAACTTACTATACACTGTCTAGTTAAGGATGCACTTCTTATGTTGCCATTTTTTTGACCAAAGGTTTGTATCTACAGTTACATATTATTGGTTCACTATTTGCTGTGGACAACACACATCCCCTGTTTACACGAGCCACTTTTAGACTGACCGAGACGGCTTGGTTCTTTTTTTTTTTTTTTTGTAATGGTCTGTTTTTTGGTTTACTGTGAATGCAGTGGTCCCCATACACTCATGGGCAACGCCCCCACTGTCAACATCAAACAGGCACAGACAACAGAAACAGGAAGTTGGCATTCTTACTCTGACAACAACCAAAAATGTATTTGACAGAATGCTGAGAGAGTTTTATAATGTGAAAAAACATTTTATAATTCATGTGGGATAAAAGTGAAACAAGCCTACTTGCCATAAAACTTAGTTAGAAATAATACTTTTCACACATCTACAAACGTAGCCTGTGATCGTATTTTGATACCTATCAATATGAAGAAATGTTTGGTTTTTATGGGTATCCAACTAGAATTAAGCAAGTCATTACAGTAAAGTTGCTAAGAAAATGAAAGGTTTCCTTCACACAGTGGATACAGTCTTTTGTTTAAAAGCACTGTGCTTTTCTGCAGGTAGTGCCTGTTTAATTATGTACACTAAAGCACTAACAGTTATACAATTTGAAAAATAAAGCTGCAAGCTTGTGGACGTTTTAATCAATTTAAATGTGCAGGCTTTATGTTTTAAATGTGTCATTGTAAGTGTTTTAGCCTTCATTTTTTGTCCCAGTCAGAAACAGTACAATTGTTAAGTCTTCCCAGTTTGCTGTTGTATTCACATTTGTTTTACGTACAAAACCGTATCGATGTGTTCAGCAAGTTTTAACTGCAGAGTGATTTGTTGGGTGAGTTGGCGCCATTCAATATAAAATAAACAATCTTATGCGCTGTGTTTTAATTCAAGTTGTTATGATCTACAATAAATGCACTGTGTTTAATTTGGTAATTAAATTATGATTGTGCTGTTATATACTGTTATTTTAACGGCTTCAGAGTTGCTATGGCGTCCGTGAATTGAAGAAAGAAATATAGTCCTCGTTTTTTTTTTTCTGGAAATCTGATAACCCTAGATATGTATATATAAAGCACTAGCTTCAGGTCCAGAAGCACTTTACTTTTAAACAAAGGACTGTATTCACCCCCTACAAGGACATCTTTTGATCTGTATTTTAAATAGTATCATCAACAGTACCATGATGCATTGTTAGTATGTGGTAAATAACCTTGAGTGCTGGGGGAGAACGGACACAATTGAAAGTCACATAGGGGAAAAAGGGGTGATTTGATATGACGTCATCAGGCGCGCATTACAGTTCAGGGGTTATGCCTGCGCAGACTGGGCCAAAACTGTCTCAGGCCTGTGCTCAAGTGTAAACAGGTGGCTCAAATGATAATCTTCTAAGCTGATCGACTCTGAGCCAGGAAGTTGTAAGTGTAAACGTACTAACACTGTCTTGGAATCTTTGGAAACTGAAGTTTGAATATGATCAGGGCAGAAATTATTATTATTATTATTATTATTATTATTATTATTATTATTATTATTATTATTATTATTATTATTATTATTATTATTTTGTTTAATAGACATAGTTTCACAATCAAAATATTTGACTTCCTGAGTTTAGCTAGTATAAGATTTGTGGTAATTGTTTTATAATTAGGATTCCAGCTGTAATCTATGGCTGTTTCATAATACATGTGATTTTTTTTTTTTTTTTTACATTTATCTTTTTATATAGATAAAGACAACTCTGACAATTGTTGAAGGAGAACGAGACCGATATAAGGCAAAACTACTGGCTGAAGAAAATTCCAGACACCAACTGGAAGGTAGCTTGTATATTTGTTCATGCTGAATGTTTCTACTCTAAACCCATTCTAGAATAGTATTTAAATCCAGACTGTTTTTCAGAGCAAATACAAAAGCTGGAGCATGGTCATGCTTCTTTGAAAAGCGAGAAGTCCCATCTCGAAATTGAATTCAAGACCATGGAACAGAAACTGGACATCATGGATAAGTTGTACCAACAGAAAGAGAATGCACTCCAGCAGTGAGTATTCAAGCATCTGTCTGCTGGTAAATTGCTGGGAGAGGACAGTGGTTCAATTCATTGCCTAACTGTTGCAAATTATATTTGACCCCCTTGAAGAATACCCTTGATTTGTTTAAACAGCATCACAATCGTTTTATACAGTAAATAGGGCCCTATACTGTTTAACGTCAGCCTCAGTTTGTTACATTTAAAAAGGACTACAGACACTTAAACAGTATGTAATGGGATAACTACAGATGTGTATTATATTTGCAACACTTATTAGGGAATGATAGGAGAATGCTTCCTTCTTTACAGAAAACTAACACAGGAAGAGTATGAGCGTCGTGAAAAGGAGCAGAAACTATCTGAAGTCGATAGCAAGGCTGTGCAAGCACGAGAAGAATTAAAGATTTACAAGCAAAGAATTCAAGAAATCGGGGAGGAATTACAAAAAACAGACCGCTTTTATAAAATTCAGGTATGTTTGTTTCAGAAGGTGTGTTTTTTTTTTTGTTTTGTTTTTTTTCTTGACAGTTGTACAGATCCAACTCGGGATACAATTCTATTATGTAGCTAAAATGGTCACTTGTTGTCCAATGTATTTCTGAGAAATACACATTTTTATTGGTAATCTGTAAAAAAAAAAAAAAAAGACTAATTGAAATGAATTGTGATTTACTTGCTTTTGACCTCTTGCTTGCAATTTATCTATGTTTTTTTGACTGGCTTACCAATTTCTTTTTTTATTTTTATTTTTTTAAGATTGCATCTTATGAAAAGAAAGCACATGAAAACTGGGTAAGTGTTAAATGCCATCCATATCAATTAAACACAATTACTTAATTTAGACAAACACTATGACTAGAAATAATTGAATACTTAAACGTTTGTAATTTCATTTTAAATTAATATTTCTTAATGGTAAAATGGCGTAATACTGACCATTTTGACTTTATTTTCAACAGCTTAATGCACGAGCTGCTGAAAGGACTTTAGTGGAAGAGAAGAGAGAAACTTCAAACCTAAGACAAAAGTGAGTTGCGTCCAAATTGAATTTTGGGAATTCTGTGTGTTTGTAATATCGGTCACACTAAGCGTAATACCCTAAAGCAGTGGTTCACAATCTATGGTCCATGGACCACTGGTGGCCCCCTTTAGTTGGTCCTTTGAAAGCTTACATAATTACTGAAAGGAAGCGGCAGCATAGTTTATAGATCCCATTGCAAACCCAAAATGGTAGACCTTAAAAACTCAGCTACAGAAGCAGGAAGAAAATGCATACATGGAGAATATCTCCAAGTTAAAAAAAAGGTCTAAACTCTCCATCATATATAGTTTTGGAGTGTCTAAAATGTATTCTTTACGAGGTAGTTTTCGTGCATTGTGCTCATGTGCACTCCACACAGCAATTTGTAAAGTGAGGGATAACACATGACATGGCGTGTGCTGCATCACATTGACTTACGGCAGTATTTGGGTTGGAGGCATGAAGTGAAGCTGAATGCCTTCAGCTAACAAAGCTGTTAATGCAACACAGCACACAATTCCTGGAGTGTGTTATCACGCTTATAAAACAGATACAATAAAAAAAGGAAAGATTTGTTATATATCCTTCCACTTTGGAGGAAAATAGTTCTTCCCAAACAAGGTTCTATTTGTTGTAAACATTAAACTGGAAGCTTTCAACGTTTCCATTTATTGTAATTAAAGTGAATGAAGCCTCCGTGCTGGTCTCAGTCTCTGTGTGAAGAGAGCTGACATAACCCATTAGCCTTGTTAGTGACCAAGCATTTAAAAATGCCAGTCATGTATTTTTGTTGATAATGAAAAGATACAGAAAAGGAGGCAAAGGAAAAGTTGACTATTTCACATTACAAAAAACATTAATGGCATTTTTAAACACTTGGTTACTAACAGGCTATCATTGCGGTTTATGCTGGCACTGTTTACGCAGCAATGAGACCAGTATGGAGGCTAACATAACACAATTTAATAGCCTACTCTTGACCAGCAGAATTACACCCTGAAGCATAGAATCTTTTATTTTTTTTTTAATTCCTCAGTAAATCTGTGTTATTAAAAGTAAAGTAGAACCTTTTTTTAAAACCCCAATTTTAAAATAACTTTGCTCACAGAAACAGGCCCACCCAGCACATTAAAACAAAGGAAGGCAAACGGTTCTTTTAATATTAGTGATATTTTCCTGTGCGCTTATTTTTCAGTAAGCTATACGGTTTATTGTGTGGTCCGTCGAGATTTAAAAAAAAATAAATAAATAAAAAATCATCCAGTGGTCCGCGAAAAATACGTTTGAGAACCACTGCCCTAGGGAGAGTGCCATCTGCTACCGTTCTTCACACCAGAGGGAAATCTTATCAAAGTAATTCATTGTGTATCGAGTAATCCTCAAAACAGAATGAATTGCTTTGTGATTTAAAACAAAAGTATAATAGGCGTAAAATACCTCACTTCCTAGTCAATACCAAAAATTCATACCATAGCAAATACCTAGCATCTACTAAACTGATACTTGCATACATTTTGTCATAAAAAGCATACACTAACAGGGTTTTCAGAATACTGTAATTCACTAAATTTAGCTCTCCACATTGTGCTATTACAAATATCTAAAATATGTCACTGTGCTTGCTGTGGTGTATTTACTATTGAAAATAGCAGAATGAACATGCTGCAATTTGAACTTCGTAGTTTTGTTTTTCAGTAAAAAAAAAAAAATGTAACAGACAGGTCTTCTGATTACAATACATGCTGTCGGATCATAAAGTTGCAGTCCCCAATTCCACACACATTTTCAGCCAGTCTTGTATTGCAGGGGCCTTGATACTCCAAAGTCAATTTGTTGATCTTGTCTTGCTGTGAGCAGAGCTGAAATAAAGCTCTTTCATTGCACTAATGGAGTACTTTGTCAGACACTGCAAGCAGACCACTACTAGTCTAGCATATGTTTAAACTATCCAAAATTGCGCCAGAATGAACCATTATAATCATTTTTTTCAAAAATATGGCGGGTGGGGAGTGGAGGCACCCCCCCCCCCACACACACACACTTCCTCCATCGGTGTCCCTTACTACCTTCTAAGTGCCACGTGCCTTAAAATTAATTGAAAACTCTGCACTAATAGTGAACTGTAATTAAATTGCTTAGGCTTCTTTCTCTATGAGCATAAGGTTCATTCCACTTTGTTTCTGTTTTTTGTTTTTGCACTGATTATATTGAGGTTTATGTGCTAATAACACAGAAGTCTGCTTTTTGAAGGAAATATTTTTGTTAAATACACTGCAAGTTCTGGACCTGGTCCCTTCTGGGAATGCAACAAGGAGTGATTGCACATTCTCATTATCACTTTACACAGCTGTCAAGTTCAACTATTGGTATCATCCGGTTTAAAAAAAAAAAAAAAAATAAAATACTGGTTAGCAGGCATATTTGTTGTAAGTTCAATCCATGTGTAATGCATTCTTTTGCATTTCTATTATTATTTCTAGGAAATAAGTGTATTTGAAATTATGGCTAGTGAATCATTCTTTCTATTTTCCCCAGACTTGTTGAAGTTAATGATAAACTCAAAGAAATCCAAAGAACTTCCCTAATTAAATCAACCCCTGGCCGCCCAGATAGACAGATCCCACCACCACACAGAGGTAAGATTGGGTTGTTACATCTTCACATTTTCACTAATGAGACCAGCGTTATTTTTTTAAAACTAATATTTTTCCCTTTTGTGTTTTTAGGTTCATATCACCTTGATCATATGATATGGTAATTGTATTTTCTTTTTAAAACCAGGCACACTGAACCATAACAACTGCTATGGCCCACCTCCTGTGAGTGGAGGTGACCCTTCCCACCCACCAATGATTGAGGGCCCTGGGCACCCTCCTTCTGCTCCTGTGGGTAGAAGAGAACCCTTCGGTAAGTCAGGTAGTCTAACCAGTAGAATTGTAACCCTTACCATAAAAACTTTTTAAAACTACTTTTTTCTTCCAAATAATTGAATACATTGTAGAGATGCTTCTCTGTATACACAACTGTATATGTTAAGAGCAATTCAGTTTTTCAGTTGGAGATGCCAAATGATAGGCAGAAGGATTCTAAGACAACCAATATTCAAGTTTGAGACATACTCACTGCAATGACTGTATTTATAATTATCTAACAAATTGTTTGAACACTTCCTACCTGCTGCTGATCTACTGTTCACGTTCCAAACACAGATCGTGCGGTACTGTAACCCCTGCTTCTAATCTTCATATACATACAGCACTTGCTCATTTTATTTTCTAAACCAAAAAAGTAAGGTTGCAACCTCTTCCCAAAAGGATTCTTTTTTTTTTTTTTTTTTGCACACCTGCAGGGTATATTGTGTCATTTTCAAAAATGTATTCACCTGGTCCCACCCCAACAAGTTTGTTGAAAATAAATGCTAATTTCCTCCAAATCAAAACATTGCTCAATGAAATACTTAATTCACAATTCAGATATGTAGATGTATATCATTTTAAAATGACATACTGTCCAAGAAGTCCTAAAACTATTTTAAATTCACTTTAAAATGTGTTCATTTTAAACTTGACATTTTTCTGTGGCAAAATTGTTTTTGTCACGTACATTTTGTTAAAAGAATCCATCTTGCATTATGTTAACATTTAATTCCTTTCACAGGTCACATGGATGGTCAATTTGGTCCAAGAAGACCCCCACCTGAAACTTCCACACGATTTTCTGGCCCTGAACGTGGACTTCCACCTCCATTCAGAGCAGGTATGCTCATGCAAGATACTATGCTTTTTTAAATTGATTTATTTTACAGAGAACTGTATTATGTTGGCCTGAATTGTAACTAACTCATAAGTACATTTTATTTATGTTCTAGATGTTGGAGAATGTGCCCCACCATTGATTTCTAGTGGCCCAAGGACTTCCTCGCCTAGCATTCCATTGGATGACTCGGTAAGTCAGCGAGATGGTTTGATAACTAGTAATACAACATAAGTTGTCTCTTCTTGTATCTCTGTCCTGTATTTTTTCTTTCTTCATTCACTTTTTCCTCTTCTGTTCAAAAGCAAATCCCTGTTGAACCTCAGGCTTTATCATCTTCCCCACCAAAAGAACCAGCTACTGTGAGTATACAGAGCAGGGTTGCATGGTGTATGTAACTAATTGTGGGGACTGATATGCTTTATAAAAATGTATGTATTTATATGGGGAGCACACCAGAAATGTGGATTATAACATACACCACTAACGGAAGAGGGCATGGTTCAGCAGCTTTTCCCAAGTGCACCTGCTTTGTTTAAATTAAGCCAAGTAATTGATTTTTTTTAATTCATTTTTTTAGATGAACTCTAAAGCTGAAGATGCACCATCATTTCCAGGGGCTCCGATCATGAATTCACCAGTGACCGGTCCTGCACATCCACCACCATCAAAAGGATTTGCCCCTCCACCAATGACCAGACCTCCCAACGGATATGGCCCTCTGCCCTTCGCTGGGCATCCTCTACCTGTCCCAGGCCCTCGCTACAGACCTCCACATCCAGTTAGAGGACCCTATGGTCGCATGCTATATGGACCTGCTCCGCCCTGGAGTGGTAATACTTTAAGCATTTTTTGTATACCACATTTATTCATGTGATTAATTAGGCAATGTTTTTTGTAACTGGAATATCTCAGTCATGGCTAATTATTTGTACCAGGGCTTTATAAACTGTAGGTGAATTTTAGTTCATCAAGGATCAGTTTCACCCGTCAGTTGCCATTTCTTAGTGTGATCTGTCTCGTGGTAAAAAATAAATAAATAAATAAATAAAAAATCCTTTTTGGAAAAGTGCCAGGGAATATAAATGGTATAACCCCAACTTTGAAAGTCCATAAGCATTATAAACAATTTTATAACAGTATATTTAATCTCAGTATCTTTGCATCACAAAATCCTAAACTTTTTTTTTTTTTTTTTTTTTTAAATATCTCTAGGTTGTGGACCACCTCCACCGCACAGAGACTATTGGCCAGGACCTCCCCCTCCATTTGGCTTAAGGGATTTTGCACCTGGAATGAGAGACTTGCCCTCTGGTTTTCCACCACCACATGGACCTTGGGACTATCCCTTTCCACCCAAAAACATGCTTCCTGGGACTGTTCCTCCACCAGGCATGAGAGACTATCCAGGCCCACAAGGTCCACCACCACAGATGGGTCCCAGAGACTTCAAAGCAGGCCCCCCAGTACCACAACAGATGAGCCCAAGGGACTATCCTCCAGGCCCTAGTTTGCCACCACAACAGATGCAACCCGGAGACTTCTCAAATTCACAGAATGGGCCATAAATTTCACCTAATGGTGGTATTTTATTCAACTAAGCAGAGCAAAAAACTGTTTCTGTTCTTTTATTTTTAAATTCTGTACAATAGTAAAAAATAAATTCATTATTATACTGATGTCTTGTCAAACTGTGTTTGGAATTCAAGCAAATGTTAAATGAAAACATAGATCACTTCTGTGTGGCCTATTACTGTGCAATACATATTTCAATGCAACAATAGGTCAACATCAAAATAACTTCAGTCAAGTGGCAAGATAGGGAACAAACCTTTAGGTAGTTTTTCCAGATGTTTTTGAATTTCTATGTCCACGTTAAAATGAATGTATGTATCTTCCTTTCGTGAAACCAAGGGAGTGTCTTGCATATGGTTCAAATCAATCCCATTCAAATTTGTCTGAAAAAATATCTATTTACTGAAAATTAAAACAGCATCACAAAATGATAGTGTTCAGCTACAAATGTTGCTGACTGAAGGTTGTGTCAACTAATTTCAATACAAGTAAACATTATTAACATAGTAATATGGTCTCATGTTGAAGTGGTTTAAATGGTAAACAACAGAGGTGTTGTCTATCAAACCCCTCCAAGTGGGATTTAGTGCCTAGTCAGAGCAAGACTGATCAAGCACCTGTATTCCTGTCCAATTTGAAATTTCATAACTACAATCACCAAAAAGTGTGTAATCTGCATAACAAAAAAATTATAATCTGTATATCAAAAAGTATTTCAAAAACTAACATTTGTTACACGGACAAACTAAGACTGTTTATAAATGTCTAATAAAATAGTATTATTGTTGATTAATATAAACCCTTTTATTAGAACAGCCTAACAATTGTAGAGTATGTTCTGAATCACAAGCCAAAATATTTAGAAAAAATAAAAGCCACCCTTCATGCTAACGCTCATGTAGGGATCAAAGCATTGTCCAGCATCTGAGTCTAAACTAGTCTATATTAATTGTAAGTAGTGTCATTTCTGGTTCAGAAGGTAACCGTGGTAACAAAGTGCCTGACAATGAAAACAAATCATTTGGCATTGGGCAAATAGAATCGCAGTTTGCATCTAAAATCATATTTACAGATTACTCGTGCCCCTCACAGCAATACAAGGTTACTAAGATGTCAACCCTAATGACTAATTAATGTTGAAAACAACAAAAAGCATTAGAATATATATTCACAATAGAATTTTTTTTTAGCAATTAATTACATGCATCTCTTAGGTTTAAGGACAAACAAATGTATTCCACAGTATTTACATTATGTACTGCAACAATATACTAAACAGTACGAGAACAAACAGCCAATGCAAGAGCATTCCAAAAAAAAAATGTATAGCACAATATGAACAATGTTACTATACCTTCGAAAGCTCCGATGAGTGCAACAGGAGGTTAGGAGAGTGAATGATGAAGCTACGTGCAGGACCAACCAAAAACAGCATGAAACAAAACAGTCACATATTACACAGCAGTATTAGTACTGCAACTAAATCAGACATGATATCAACTGTATTTCTCAATCTTCAATTTAATGCATGCCAGTTAAGATTTCTAAAGGCCTATTACACATATTGCTTGGATCCAGCTCCTAATAGTAATAGCAGTTTAATGTATTTGTTAAAATTGTAATATCTGTGTAGTACCTTCCAACAATTATCTTTAGCAGTCTCAGTGTTTCATTTTTTGATAAATATAATTCTCTCCAATTTGGAATGTCCAAGAATTTTTTTTGGTGACTCAGCACAGCCAGGATGCAAACCTGAGCTGTATGACTCACCCTGCACACCACACAGCTGTGCTTTTACCAGGGGAGCCACTCGGGGGATCCCAGCAGTTTTTAGGCAACCGTTTTACTGTATTTTCAATAATGCTAAAGCTAGAGAAAATCCTTACCTCAACAACAGCCACTTTAGATCCCTTGTGAATAATAATAATAATTTTACCAGGCACTCTTGTGGTGAAGGAATCTGGTGATCCTGCTCCAGCATCCTCCTCTTCCTGTAACTAAATTCTCTTCCTCACCAAGTGCTAAAATCTTCCTTTAAATAAAAGGAAAAAAATTCAAATGCATTATATATTTTTTGCAATAAATACAGTTTATACCTCTGTATGAAAAGCCCACACTTTGCTTATCCAGTCTACTTTAACGATTAACAGCCCAGTGCCTGGAGGTTACTTTTTCAAATGATAATGGTCAGTTTTGGTGATTTTTCTAGTCTTTCTATAGATGCTAAAACATAATGCACTTTTGCACCCTAGACACTTTTTGATTTTGGGGAAAGTCAGGGCAGGTTTGTACACTTATGTAATTCATTATCAAAGTAGTGATAATGAATGCAAGCGATGCAGGTAAGCATTTAATAGCAACTTTTAAAGTTTCCCTGTATGTTTTCTATGATCCCACAGTGGATCACTGTATTGCACTGAGTTTTGTACACTTCCACTAGTGACCTCTGTTATGTGCATAAATAAGCCAGAAATAACTTCATTTGAGTCTTACCTGCAATGCAACAAAGTATTACAAATATATATTTAAAAACAAATGTAAAACAGGTGACTAATCTTAAAATTACCTTACAGGGACTGGCTGAACATTAAAAGGAAAATCTTTGCTAAAAGTCAGAATACTTAATGACTGTTGATAAAGAGAAGACACATAAAATGAAATTTAAGGTTTTTTGACTGTACATAAACTACATTATAAAGTAATCTATACATTGATCACACATCTCGGTTGCACCTGTGTCCTGTCAATCAGAAGTAGAGAAACAATTGGGAACACACTGATCGCTATGGCAATTCTTAATAAGGATGCCAGGTTAACCTTCAATATTCCAATCAAAAGCTGCCCAAGAACTCTGGTCAGAACACCTTACCCTCCCAAAAGAGACTCTCGTTACACGCTGCCACTCTGTCTATTGCTGTTTCTATGCTATGTTACAGTGAAACCGGAATGCATCCGTTTACTTGGTGGCTGCCCTCACTCACTGTCAGAGGTTTATTGGCTGGTAAAAGCAGGGAAGCATTTAACAGATTTGTTTATTTTTATTCTTCAAAGCACTGTTTAAAAAAAGATACAGGGACACAAGTAGTGTAATCAGAAATAAAGTAGCCTGATTCTTATTCTGTATTTATCTTTACAAATGTGTACTTGTTTGTATTATATGAAGAACCTTAGCAGTGCATGTGTAACAGGTAGCTGTCACCTTTGGCTATCTCCTTCCTGGACTACACCACCTGGTGGTTGGCTAGTGAGCACCAACTCACTGGGAAATACTTCCCCTAGTAGTACTACACAGAAGACTTCACACTCAGGTAAGTACCAATTACTTCTAAACACTTTCTTTTCTCAACGCAGGTTCCTTTCAATCTGGGGTCCACACACCAGATGCGCAACAAAGAGGCACGCAAGTGGCAAATAGTAAAAGAACTTTGATTGCGGTAGAAAAATCTGAATATTAAAACAATACTAAAAGATGTTAAAAAGCCAGTCGGAAGCAGCCCCACAATGGAACCGGAGCCGAAGGTCACGCAAAAGCTTTTATCGAAGATGGTCAAGACAACAGGAACCACAGTCTGGAGTCCTCCACGAGCAAGAAAGTGCATCGCCTCGTCTGGATTGGCTTCTGCTGCGCTGCCAGTCTCCCAGAGCCTCAGTCACCACTGCAGTCCCCCTGGGAGAGAAGATAGGGAGGAAGGAAAACAAGAGCAAGAAGAGGAAAAGAATATAGGGAACTGGGTAAGGAGTAGTTCACACATATATAAAAATGGGTCTCGCCGTGGAATCAGGAACCTCCGTCTCCAGTAAACGTGTTCCTTGTATATTCTATGGGGTGCGGTGCAGTTGCAATCGCGGAAGATCACCACAAAGCAGCAGACCATCAGACAGGTCCCGCTGTGCAAAAACAAACCTTCCGAGAAAATATCCAAGTGAAAATTCACTGAGAAGCAGAGAACACCAGAGGGCGCCCCAGACACAAAATAAGTAGTCAATAGCCAGTGCTTCTCTTACGTTAATGCGTCTCAGCAAATAAAACTAAAACAAGGAAAGTATCAGTCCAGGTGTGTTGTGTTGTTATATAAATATATATATATATATATATATATATATATATATATATATATATATATATATATATATATATATATATAATCAATATAAGGAGTATAGTATAATTTTCGATGAACTAAGAAAACCAGTTCAACTGCAATAAAAACAGCACCCCAGCCTCGCTACCTTAGAGAACATTCCCAATTCCACCTGCAGCGTAATCAGGCTGTATTGCGTTTATACGCCGAAACCCGCTTCTTTATTTGCTGTTAATCTTTTAGTTATAGTCAGCTCGATCCCTATACCTAGGTCTCTTTTACCTCTACTGCTCAATCTGTCCCGTCCTTTTCCTGAGTGAGCTTTGAGTTTTGTCTCAGGACAATTCATTTACATAAATAGTTATAAATACTATTTTCAGCTTATTAGATACAAAGATTGTAAAAAAAAAAAAAAAAAAATTAAAAAGTTATAAATTAAATGTAAGGCTGTAATTGCCAAATCAAGAGGGGAAAATAGCTTTTCGAATCAGATCTCTTCCCTTTGATCAAATGAAAAATACTCAGTTTTGTACAGTGAAACAGCGCCCCCGCAAAAGTAGAAACCTACCTTTTGATCTTCTGTTAAATGTAAAGAATTGGATGACTGAACCTCTTTCTGTAGCTGCCTTGCTAATCTAAATAAAAACCACAAACAGTTTGTATTAATAAAGTGTCGTATGACAGCTATGGTGGATTACTCCATCACAGTACAACATCACTGCCATGTTTCCAACACACGATACCGACTACGTTGCCAGTTCAATTAAAAATGTTATATATTTGTGATGGTAGCAGAGGGAGGTATATGATCTGAAATATCTGCTCTGTATAGTAGTACAGTAAACTAAATAAATCTCCTTAGTTACAAATTGTGTTTTTGTTTTGTGTTTTTATTTATGAAAAGCTAATGTTTACACATTGGTTAAAAAGGTAACCAGTTTTGGTCTTCTCTTTTCTAACAATAAAACCTTGTGCAATAAACAGCTCATGAAGCAAGGAAGTTTTGTGAACCTATTCAAAACCTAAAAGAAGTTACAAGAGAATCCCAAAATATATATGTGGTCTGGCTTACTTTCACACTGCTTTACTGCACTGGGACTATCTGAATGGAAACTTAAAAGCCAGTGTGTTCACCCAGTAGCTAAAATGTTTCTATTTGCTAATTGCTATGTATATTGCACTGGAATATAACCCTTCAAAACTGTTTTTTGTTTTCTTTTTAATCAACAAGTCTGTATCATTAGTTCCTTTTGAAAAGTTAATGTGATCAGAATAACCTAATCAAAAACCACTGTAATTACTATACTGGACTGTGGATCAGGGTAAACAAAATAACCACCAAATTGTTACAAAATATTTTTATAACAATATAAATTTCACACTAAAGCTGAAAAAGGTAGCATGGGTTAGACATATAGAATTGAAACACCTGCTATCAAACACTTGTGTAAATGATCTGTTTACAGATTAAAAGTGTCTGAGGAAAATAAAAAAAATGAATGAAAGGCTAAAGCTAAGCAGGTAGGACACACATAGGAATTGTGTTTTATTATGGACACTGTACCTTCAAGCTGTTATTTGCTATTTTGTTTTTTTAAATAAGTTTTGACTTATCTAGCAACAATATCAACTTTCACTTCAACAATATCAACTTTCACTTCATACTGGTCCGAAAATGTATATGTAGATTATGTGGGATAATACACTTGTTTATATTGTGTGTTGTGTGTGTGTGTGTGTGTGTGTGTGTGTGTGTGTGTGTGTGTGTGTGTGTGTGTGTGTGTGTGTGTGTGTGGTGTGTACTATTTATAAGAAGACGATTATGCGTGGGTTGCAAATGTAAACACAAAACGCATTAAACTGGTTGAGTTAATTTTCTCTGCTTGCATGATCTATACTATTGGTTAATCATGTAATTTAATTTCCTTGTTTGTCATTTCTGCTGTGTTGGAGAGAATCAAGAGGTCAGAGCGCAGAGAGGACGGGCAGGGCTGCGACGTGCTCTGGAGCTTATAGAATGAAAGTGAGAAAATTGATTGTTTGTTTTGTGGGTCGTATAGAAACTGAATTGTTTGCGTTGAGATCACCCTTGAAGTCTGCTGCCACTGTCTTTGCGATTCCTCACTCTCCGCCCCTCTGTCTACTTATCAATCAATTGTGAATTTGTGCTCTTGTCTAGTTATGTATTTATTATTTGTTCTAAAGTTTGTATTAAACATTGTATACCCTTTTAACCATAGAATACACTTTATTTATGAAGTTTAACCCTAATTGTTAATGCAGCTTGTGTCAGCTGTTCCTACACTGTATTTACTAGTAGTAGTCTGTTATTGTGCAGTATTATTCTGAGCAATTGTTTGGTTGAGTTTGTGTGGCTTACTTTATTTTGTTTATTTGTGTTTCACAAGATTCAGAGTTCTTTTATTTGTTGTTTTGCGTGATTTCTGTGGCACTAGAATTATTTGTGTTTGTTCACTAGTTTGTGTTTTTGATTTGTTTTCTTTTGCACCTTCCCTATGGGTTGAGCAGAGCTGCGTCTCCAGCCACCCACCCCTCCTGGTACAGCTGTGACTGAAATAAAACCAAAGTTTACCTGTATTTTCTTGTAACCTGTGTCTTGAGCTTTTATTGAAAGGATATTGTGACAACTTACCTGACTTCCAAAAGAGTCTGTGATGGTGTGTGTATAATACGTATAGATAAATTGTTTGCCTGGGTTATAATCTTTCCCAGGTTTTTACTTGCTATTTCCCTTGCCTTATTGGCTAGGTGTTACAGGTTATTAGATATATTGGATATAGGCATCAAATAAATACTGTTTGAATATTCAAATGTTTTGCATGCTATACAATTACTCCCTCTACATCCCCACAAAAAGTTCTAAGACTTTCTGGTGTTGAAAATTGTTATTTATTTTAAAACTGCATCTTGACAGCAAAGCAATAAAGGTGCTTGGAACAGTAACTGTCTCTGAAGAGTTCCTTTATCAAAATGCTAAAAACCCACATATTTCCCAAAGAGCAACTTTGAAGGGTTACACTTCTAACAACCATACAAAAGAATTCCAAAATATTCAGGTTCAGGCCTTATCTGAAATATCGATTTTCCGAGGTAATGATCCTCCTTGTGAAAATGGTTTTATAGAAAATTGTGAAATCTCTATAGTTTTAGGGGGGTTGACAAAATCTCTATAGAATTCTATAGAAAAATTTGGAATCTCTATAGTTATATGGATGTTGAGGAAACATCTATAGAAATATATAGAGCTTAACATAATTTATGTAGCTGTACAAAGAATGGCAAGATCTCCATAGACTTTTTTTATAGATTGCAGTTTGGTTAAATATTAATGAAAAATAGCAAGGAATATGCGTAGTGGCTCCCATAACTAAATCCCTGCACGACACTGAGGTGTCAGGGGAAGCGGGACACAATTATTTATTTATGCATCTCCTCTCTGAATATCATTACATATACATAATTATTAATATAATTTAATTCTAAAATATAATTATATCATTTATTTTCTGTGTATATCTATGTTTTAAAAATAACATGAGAAGAAAAATAACATTAGAAGAAAACCACAACCCAATTGTTTAGATGCCGTTCTGCCACTGGCACCAGTTCATTCTCACTGGGTGAAATGGGAATAACGACCGGCGCGTGCACTTCGTCTCGCAAACGGTCCGCCCGATAGATTTATTTTTTATTTATTTATTTATTTATTTAAATAGCTCGAGCTGTCGAAGGTGATCAACGGCAATCTGAGGTAAGAAATATTACATTTTCTCAGACTTTAGTTGTAACCAAATTCTAATAACATTATAATAAACTAAGACAAGACATTTTATTCAAATATGTCTACATTAACCCAACAGGAAAATGTGTTTTTATACTATTAACTTGTTACTGTTTATTTCTCATTAGCGATTATTTTTTCCTGTCATTTCCAGTTGAAACCTCATAGTTCTTTCCCATTTCCCGTTACTTTATCTCTGTGGTTTTCTTTAATTTTCGTTGTTTTTTATATATTTATAATTTGTTGTATTATCATTGTTGTTATCATTATTTTTGCCGTTTAGTACACTGCCGGAAGCACTTGTGTTTGAAAGTGACAGCGGCGGTCTAACAATAAGCTAGCAATTTAGCTGCAGCATAGTCAGGGATAGTACAAAGCTATTTCGATGTATATCTCCCGTTTCATTTTTCCGCGGGAGCCGTAAATTAAATATAAAGTTTAAGACGATAGAAGTAAAACATACATACTGTAAGAACTACTATTGTTAGAGTATTCAAAACTGCTGAGTCATGAATTGCAACCATAACTGAGAACTGAGCTAAGAATAAATACAAGACGATCATTAAAAAAAATATATATGTACATTTAAACATGTTTACATAAAGCGGTTGCTTTATTAATAAGACATAAATATACAAAGTATTGTAATAATAGACACATTTTAATAGTGCCTAAAAAAAGGATATGAAACAGACTTCAAACTATAACAAGCTTCTTAAAGAAATACATATTTTTTAATTGATTAATTGATAGATACAGACAATAAATAGACGATGCATTTTTGATTATGCGTTTATACAATAGATGCCACTTATTAGCAACTCCGATAAAGACAACTTTTGGTTAGTAACATTTTTACAGGAATCAATCCTATACTATGGTTTTTCGCTTTAACAACTTTCAGATAGACAGCTTTTTTATGGCTCCCAAGCAGCATCTACTGTATATAAATAAAAAAATTGAATTCAGGAGTTGTAAAACTTACAAAAAAGATCATCCTGCGGAAAATTGAAAAGGGAGACATTACTATTTTTTTCTGTGTTGCCACAATTAAATGCCTGAAGTAAGTTTACGCTATTTATAGAGGCTCCCGTAATCACTATATATACTATATATATATATATATATATATATAATATATATATATATATATATTAATATTATATTATATATATTAATATACCGAACACTTGATGTGATCAAAGTACAAAACGGAAAAAGTCCTTGCAAAAACTTAGAAGTGAAACAAAAGAACTCGTTGATTGGATGAAGCATATACTGTAAATATGACTACACTGATGAAAATTTTACTCCCCTTCCTTTCCCCTTCTCCACCCCGCTTCCCATTTCTTAATAATATGACGGATTTTAAAATTTTTGCCTTATACCACTTGAAAATTTGTTCCAGTCCTTAACTTTGACATAACAATAAATCGTCTGTGGAAATTAGTTTCCGGAGAATCTGTCTGGATCCTACACACTTGAAACTAGTCGACTTTCTCAGTGAATGTTATCAGAGCGGTTTTTATACTATGTAGCCCCTCAATTAAGCACTATATTTGTTTTTTTTGTTTTTTGTTTTTTTTTTTTTTTTTTTTAACCACTGGACCACACAGTCTCCTAGCAAGTTAGTTAACAGACACGCTTGTTGTAAATGTACCTGGCTTAGAATATATTTATTTATTTTGCATTATATTGTGGAACTATGAACAGGGTAGAAACTGAGGATGATCTGTATA
>NW_024474943.1:0-6725 GCF_017654505.1 Polyodon spathula
CACAGTTGCAGTGTATTACTTTTTATCAGAATAGCATTTGGCAACCTGATTAGTAACCAGACTAAATCTGCAATACTGTATTTAACCACTGGTGGCACTGTTTGCTGTGCAGAAATACCAGCCAAAGAAAATGTCAGTTTACTGAGAATATGACATAAGACCCCGTCCATGGTGAATTCAAATAAAAAATAAACTTAACCACCATAACAGTTTCCTGCAATCAGATTCTTTGGGGAATTGTTTTACTCGGGCAATTTTATTATGTCTACAAAAAATGCATTTTATATTATGTGTGTGTGTGTGTGTGTGTGTGTGTGTTTTTTGTCCAAAATATAATTCACATTGTGTGATTTGCTTAATGCAATATTGCAGACTGTGTGTGTGTGCATTTCTGGAAGGATCATGAGAGAGGTCCAAGTAAAAAGATGCTTTAATGCATATTGTTAGCTTTGAGAAAATGTGTTTTCTATATGCCGACCAGTGCTAGTCAGAGAAGAAATCCTTGTATTCTGTGTTAGATATCTATTTAACTTATTCATTTCCCAAATGGTGTGTGGGTGTGTGTGTGTGTGTGTAGCAAGGCTGGAGCAACGACATTCTATGTATTATATAAAATAAAAATCCACAGTAAAATACTAATTCAGATAAAATAAGATTAAAATGAAAAAGGAACAATTTAAATTAAATTTATTTATAGTGTTACAGTTTTAAAAATGTTTTTAATTTGTCATTTTTCTTAAGAAATGCTAATAGTGGGCTGCAGTTCCTAATGCAGCTGAACAGGTGGAGCTCAGGTAAAAAGTTTGGGAAACGCTGACTTAAAGACTAGGCACCGAGTATTCCTGTAAGGTCTCTTCAAGGCACCCTCATAGGTTAGCAATAAGAGCAGGTGTGGAGCTTTTTGAGAAATGTACTCTTTGGAACATAAAGTGAGATGAAGGAAGGCTAGGTAGTGCACTGAACTACTCTCTTGCTTCTCTGGAGTTTCACCTCTGGCGGGCTCGTCCATACAGGAGGTTAGTGGTCTCAGTGTAGCCCCCTGGTACACATCACTAAAGAAACCCCTCAACATTTGTCAGTCTCTGCTTGAGAGAGCCCCAGGACTGAATGGCAGGCAGGGGGTGTTCAGGTCTGGATTGAGGTGCTGTCTCTGTCTCGTAGAGCTGTGAGGGGAAGCTCTCATGATGCCTGTCAGTTCTGTGCCCAGCTGTAACCAATGCCATTGGCCCTCACCTTTCATGAGCACTGAATAGAAAGCACCAAAAGAAATTAAAAAAAACTGTGACCAGAAAAACAACACACAAAACACAATCCTGGAACTCTTCTACAGTATGAGTGGCAGGGTGCCTGTTTGAGAGATTAGAGGAAAGCTGAGAGGAAAAGCTGTCAAAGCGAAGGACTGCTCTAGTCTGTCCCCCGCTCTCCTCCTCCTCTCGACACACTCGTGAGAATGAGCTCTCACTGTGTTGAGAATTCAAACATGCATCTGCCAGGGCGAGTGTCTCTCTTCCTCCAGTCAACCTCCCTGAAAGACAGACCACCTGGCTGGAATTTATGAATGTAGTATAATGTTTTACAAAAAGCCTTGACTATCGATCTATCTATCTATCTATCTCTCTATCTATCTATCTATCTAATAACCACAGTTGTGTTAAATGTTAAAAATCACCTTTAACATGCAGGACAAATATTTTCACGGAGATAATTGTAATTCATTTTCTTTTTTTTTGTGACATATGCATGTCCACCTCCACTGTGCTCTCCCGATAGAGAAATAAGCCACTGTAGGAGGGGAGGAAAGGAAAGTGACAAGCGAGAGACCTGGGAGACAGAGAAAGGAAGCTGCAGGTGCCACATTTGTTGTACTGTATGTCCTGCAACTTTGGTCTCTGGTTCAGTAGGTACATTATATGCAGAGGTGAAGTCGATGTTTTGGAGAGATCAGGGGAGAAACAAAGGTGTGTGTTCTTTTTTTTGCCATCTGTTCCAGTGTAACCTACTTCTCGAGCGCTCAGTAGCTCTCACAATGGCCCGCAGTCTCTGGGGGAAGGTCGTTCAGGACTATCGCAGAGCTGCCTGTACTAGTTTCAACCTGTGAAGAACGTTTTAATCTCTGCAGATATTGCGGACTGTCATCAATGTGTTTTTCCTTCAGAATGGGCTGCACAAGGACTCTGAGCAAGGACGGGCTTGTAGTCCTTCGGCTACTGGTTATTATGGCAGTTATGTGAACATACTTTTTTTAGCAGAAGTAATTCAAAGTATCAATCCTGAGCTGTATGGTTGTTAGTCTGACTCACGTGCATGTTTACATATATTTAGGGAACCACTTTTACATGGTGATCTACCTTTTCGTGTTACTGGTATTACAGAAAATAAATGCTGTTTTCCTTTGTTTTACATTTTTCTTTGGCTTCACTGAGCTCCAGTTTGATATAAATGACCTCCGGCTGATGAAGGTAGAACTTTGCAGCATGACGAGAAGGCCTTTGAAATGGAGGAATCTTGTATACCTACAGCTGAGATAGCTTTAGGGCATGTAAACTAACTGGAAAGGCAACAGGGCCTGCTTTCCAATACAGTGAAAAGAATACATTACAGAAAACGGGATAAACTGTAATCCATGGATCGTATTTTAGTATAAAACTGAACTTGATTGTTAGACACTTTTGTTAAAAAGGATTGGACAACCCCCAGCCTACTTAGTTTTACTATCCACGTCAAACACTAGGGGTGGAACAATTCACTGTAACAGTGAATCATGATACTATCTTTACATGACATATCATATTATAATTGAAGTATGCCTCATTTTCATCATGATACAAGACTAAAACCACAACCTAGCTTCTTGTAGCTCTCTGCATGGTTTTGGAATGAAGAATAAGTGTGTTTTATTGTTGGTATGGATACATACACTCTCTTCGTTTTTGTATAAATACATACATTGTGCTTTTTAAACATTTTACTTGGATGTGCCCACAGATTTTTTTAAACTCCTTTATTTTAATGAGTCTTAAATTATATTATTTTGGTAATTTTACAAAGAGTTTATTTCTGTGAAACATCTGTCCGATTAATAGAATGCATTATAACTGTGACCTGATTTATTCAGAGAGCCGGCTTCAGAATTACAAGCAGGTGTCTGCATGGCTGTTAAAATAACCTTCACAGTTCAGTACTTGCAGTGTAGCATAGATACAGTATAAGTGAGTGCTGTGTACAGAGTGCTTTAGGCTGGTAGACCGCACTGCGGGTCTCAGTGATCACCCTTTTATCTTTGTAAATCTGTAGCTGGTTCTACAGTCTGTTGCTCGTAGACTCTTGGATGCTGATTTTTCATATCTCTAAATCTAGCAATACCCCCATTTCCAGATGATGGTTGTTTTAAACTGCTCATCTCAATCACACAGGCAAGCTTTAAGATAGATTGCGTGCCTTCACATTTGGTACACATCTGTATTTAATTATATTACAGATATTGTCCAGTAGCAATTTTAAACTCGTATTAATAATACAGATCACATGTTTTCTGATGATGTAAACTACTACTAATTTTTGACAAGCCAGAAGGTCACTGGTTCATATCCCACCTCTGCCCCTGACTGACTCGCTGTGTGACCCTGAACAAGTCACTCAACCTCCTTGTGCTCCATCCTTCGGATGAGATGTTGTTAAATCAATGTCCTATTGTAAGTGACTGTGCATAAAATACACAGTTCGCAGCCTACCTCTGTAAAAGCACTTTGTGCTTTTTTCCACGATCCATTTGTTATTTCAACCCGTGTGTGTGTGCTTATATATATATATATATATATAGTATATCCTATATTATCTATATAATAATAAGACACACACACACCCACACAAACACACACACACACAGTGGCTTGCAAAAGTTTAAGAAAAATAAAAAACTGAAATATCTTGCTTGCATAAGTATTCAACCCCCACACATTAATATTTGGTAGAGCCACCTTTCGCTGCAATAACAGCTTTAAGTCTTTTGGGGTAAGTATGTACCAGCTTTGCACACAGTGTCGGAGTGATTTTGGCCCATTCTTCTTGGCAGATTTGCTCCAGGTTGTTCAGGTTGGTTGGACGACGCTTGTGGACCGCAATTTTCAAATAGTGCCACAGATTCTCAATGGGATTGAGATCAGGACTTTGACTGGGCCACTGTAGGACATTCACCTTTTTGTTCTTGAGCCACTCCAATGTTGCTTTGGCCTTGTGCTTGGGATCATTGTCCTGCTGAAAGGTGAATTTCCTCCCAAGCTTCAGTTTTTTAGCGGACTGAAGCAGATTCTCTTGCAGTATTTTCCTGTATTTTGCTCCATCTATTCTTCCTTCAATTGTAATAAGATGCCCAGTCCCTGCTGATGAGAAGCATCCCCACAGCATGATGCTGCCACCACCATACTTCACTGTAGGGATGGTGTGTCTTGAGGCATGGGCAGTGTTAGGTTTGCGCCACACATAGCGCTTTGAGTTTTGGCCAAAAAGCTCTATCTTGGTCTCATCTGACCACAAAACCTTTTTCCCACATCGCAGCTGGGTCACTCTCATGCTTTCTGGCAAACTCCAGACGTGCTTTCAGATGGTACTTTTTGAGTAACGGCTTCTTTCTTGCCACCCTCCCATACAGGCCAGTGTTATGCAGAGCTCTTGAGATGGTTGACTGGTGCACCATTACTACACTCCCAGCCAGTGAACTCTGTAGCTCCTTCAAAGTGATTGTTGGCCTCTCTGTGGCTTCTCTCACAAGTCTCCTTCTTGTTTGAGCGCTGAGTTTTGAGGGACGGCCTTTTCTTGGCAGTGCCTGGGTGGTGTGATGCAGCTTCCACTTCCTGATTATTGATCCAACTGTGCTCACTGGGATATCCAAACACTTGGATATTATTTTGTACCCTTTCCCTAATCTATGCATTTGTATTACTTTATCTCTAACTTCTGTAGAATGCTCTTTGGTCTTCATTTTCCTTCAGATTCACAGCCTTACCAATGATCCTTCAACAGTGGGGTTTTTATCCAGAAAATGTGACAGCAAACTTTAATGGTTCACAGGTGGAGGCCAATTACAAAAAAAGGGGCACAAACAACTACTGAAATCCAATTACATTTAGGGTAGTAACTGGTGCTCGTCATATTTTTCCAGTAAATTCTCAATAAAACAATGTGACCTAGCACTAGTTTGTGTGAGGATGCTAATGTGCAATCGGCAAACAATCCTGCCGAGCACAGCTAAAGAGATTGAGAAGGCAGGTTAGCCTCGAGTCCCCCCTACCATGGATGTGTACCAGCTGAAGGAAATTGAGAGAGAAAGCCTGATATTTACTCTGCTGGATGCAGAGTTCTCTTCTCACTCCACTTTTTTCCATTATAAATGACTTTACTTTAGGGGAAGAAGTGTGCTCAGTGATTCAGAAATTGCATTTTAAATACAGCGACAGTAAACTAATCCAGTGAGTAATTCTACCTCCGCTTGTAGCAGCTGCATGGATTAAACAGTGACTTTTCTGTTAGTGCACTGAGACTATTTGTGCGGACGGTCTCGACGTTTACCACCTTTTTTTTTTTTTTTTTTTTTAAATATTGCTGCTTAACGGTTCAGCAAAGGGACGAGGCATATGTTTGATGGTAAAACCAGAGGTTTCTAACTTGTGGTCCCTGAAAAATCCCCTAATTAAGTAGTAGGTTGAATGAGATTGCAAATCCACTGCCTCACCAACTACTGCTGTTATTTCATAACACATTTAAGCTGGCTGCATCGTGTTTTCAGTGTAATGGAAATGTCGTGGGAGGGGGGATCCTATGACCTTAGGGGACCGCCATGTTTGGTTTCCAGATCTGACACTTTTCGAAGCATAGTCGTGTGAACATTAATGCCTAAAGTGTTTGTATAATGTGTTGTTTAAAGTCTGTTTATCTGAATTCCACATACTACTGCTTATTGTTTTTGGAAACAAAAATCACTTAATTTATTGAGACACATTATATGAAAAAGGGTTGGATTTAACTGTAGTGATGTTCAATGTTGCTTATTGAGCTTGTATGTGTTGTGCGTAATGCTTTCTGGCAGGCATAATACCGTGCGTTATACTTACGGCTATATTCAATAATGTATAGGCGTATGAACTACATGTATACATTAAAAATTACAGCATGTAAGCCTGTAAGAAACCTGGAGTTCAGCTGGCGTTGATCCGAAAAATGCTTTTACAAGTGTGACAGATTGCCACCTATCATGGTAGAGTAGGGCTTGAATGGATTGCTGACACAAGGTTATGGGTTCCCAATGCTGAAGGGAATGAAGCTGCTTTCCTTATTTACGAGCGCATGTTCCTCTCCCTCACTTCCTATATCCACTGTCACAAAGATCACTCCGTACTGATGCTGGAACCCTCATCGTAACAGTAGGCAAACACACTTCAATGTTGTAATTTTGCATTAGAAACTTGCACTAGTCCTACACCCAGTCCTCGGTTTCAAAACTGTCCTGAATTAAGCATCATTGAAATAAGGAATTGTCTGTTTGAGCAAGCAGGCCCCTGTTTTAATACACGATTCCTTCCCTATAGCTGTGTGGACTATTAGTAAACCTACAGTCTCTGGTGAAATGTATTCATGTGGTATTCGGCTCAGAGCAGGTATAGAAGCAACCAGTTTGCTCAGATTCCTAGCGTTTGGTCAATTCAGTAATAATACATAAACAAGAGGACTGG
>NW_024474944.1:0-2690 GCF_017654505.1 Polyodon spathula
CTTTCAAGTATAATATACCATAGAAAAATATGTGTTTTTATACTGTACATAAAACTCTTACTTGCAATATGCTTTATAACAAAACCTTAACTCAGGTATTACAGGGTGTTCTACATGCACAGAGTAGATCAAAAAGTCCTATTTGATATTATTATTATTATTATTATTATTATATTATTATATTATTATACTTAAGTGTGTGTGTGTGTGCTTAATAAAGTTGTTACTGTCTTTGACTTGTTGTAGGTGTTTGGGTATGACAAACCTCGTACTTATCTAGTGTGATTAGTGAAAAGATTTAGAGCCGAAACATCAGTGAAAAACATAATATGTAATCACTATATTACAAATGTAATTTGGATTCATACGTTGTTTTTTTCTGACCTTATGTGAACAAAAAGACACAAATTCGCACAATTTTCTCATTGGAAATAGGTAAATTTCAAAATATCACTTTCCTGGGTCGCAAAAGCAAAGTTTGTGGGGAGTAATAGCAATTTTCTATACTTTTGAGGCCTAAGCCATTAGGAAATAACACTTACTACCCAGAACGCAAAAAAAAAAAAAATTGTTACCGGTGTAAGTTCAAAGATAAAAAAAAAATGTTTTCATTTAAATTGTCACTGGTTGATCTCCGGTTTGTCTAAGTAGCATGAATAATATATTAGTAAAAATCAATCTAACATTTCCTAGACCCAAATATGTCTTACTCAGAGACTTTAAATGTATTGGTCAACCAGATGTGTGTGGCATGGCACAGTTTCATAAACACGAATAAAAGCCAAACAAAAATAATGCAGTTATTAATATCCATAGTGTTCATTTATTCAGAGTTTAAAATATGCCTCCCAGAAAAGGTAAGCATACAGTAAGTTGCATTAAATTTTAATTTATTTTTGGTTGAGTAGCTGCAATATTGAGTCTCATTCTCCATATATCTGTCTTAACTTGGCTCTGAGCTTGCCAGAGAATCTTAACTGCCTCTACTAAACATATTTCATAATTACATTTAAATCATTTGACAATGAGACCGTTCACTTTGCTGGTCATGCCTAACTCCCCAGAGAGAGAGTAGATTTTGATATTTTTATGCACAAACCCTTGGTCACAAGTCAGTGTTGACCATAAATTTTCTTTGACTTTGTGTTGTGAGGGCGAGGCGCAAGTGATCAGACAAAAAGGCAAGAAATATGTCAGTGATGGAAATAATGATTCTACTAAACACCTTTATGCACACCTGCATCAGTTAAACCACACTGAATTCCACATTTTATTCCATTTCATCTAAATTCTCATCTGGAATTAAATATTTTAAACAAGGCTCAGAATTATCAATTTTCTCAGTTCATTTAATATACACGGTGAACAACAACAAACACTATTGAACTTTTATAAAATAAATACATTTTAATATGAAAAGTTATTGATGTTGTTTTTGAAATAACTATGCATGTTTATACTGCAGGATATGGAAGTGAAAACAAGTACAGGTATAAAATAAGTTATTAACATAAAAGAATAAAACCTATTTTCAAGTGAGAGGTTTTCAACCCGTCACAGTGTAGCAATCACTCCGTCTGCCTAAACAACAGCAGGACTTCCACATTACAATCAGAAACCAAGCCAAGTAGCCAAACACAGTCTAAAAAAAGGAACTGGGTGAATCGTATGTTTTCTTATAGTTTTACCTGATTGTAATTTTATGAAGTTGTGGATGGTTAAAAAACAGACTTTGAAAAGTAAAGTACAAATTACTTGTTGAATAGGCCACTTTGTTGCTTTCTCACTCGAATGAGGCTCAACTGTCCAATATATTTGATGCACTTAAAAATGAGGAAAGTAGAGAGTGATTAATTAAACAGAATTGAGCAAGGTGCAGAAACTACCAGGTTAAATCAGTGGCCTGGGCATTGGATTGGAAGAGAGCATATTAATTTCCAGCAAAGCCCATTTAAGAATCCTTGAATATAGAAGAAAGAAGCATAGCACGGGATATTACCTAATCTAGAACTAAAACACACAACGGACAAGAAAACATATAGATAATGAAAACAGAGAAGATTGTGTGATGCATCAGGTAGTGAAAAGTGTTCTGTACCATTTTTTTCTTTTGAGGAATTTGTTACTATCATTGTATAGAGGCTACTGGTATTCTGGATCCCCAACTACAAAAAATATACAAACATACTACTGACAATAACCTTGCACTGGTGCTACAGAGTTCAGATTCAGATATGACTTATTATTATTATTATTATTATTATTATTATTATTATTATTATTATTATTATATAATTACTTAAAATTTGGAAATTTGCGTGAGTAGGGTAGCATATTGTAGATTTACTTCCATTACAGTAATCTGTCACTTATTCATCCTTAACATATCTGCCCTAACTGTTCATCTGGCATGATCCACCTCTTCAGCAACTATTTACTATTGAACAGAGAAAAGTTTTCGTACACTGTGTGTGTGTGCTCTGTGCGCTGCCATTGCTGGTAGTGTCATGTGAGCTGTTCAGTGTGTTGATATGTAAATAAATCCTGTTTGCCTGCGGGGCATATCAACTTCAACCTCCATCTCGATCTCCTGCCTGTCACTCAGCAGTGAATGCATGCACCCACACGAGACAGACAGCTACTCTGTCACAAGCATTATTACCCTGCATCTTTCTAATCAAGGGATTTAG
>NW_024474945.1:0-5000 GCF_017654505.1 Polyodon spathula
GGGAGGTCCCTAATAAAAACTGAACACCAGACACGACATTGGCGCAACACGACAACGTCACTGTGAAAACACCATGCACACTTTGCCCAGAGTGCCCTTTACCTTGAGCGGTGTGTGGGTGGTGCCGTCAGACCAGGAAATTAAACAATAACAATAGTTGTACGGGCAAAATGGCGCTGCTGCACTCGTATATAACATTTAACAAAATAAACAATTTAAAAAAAGAACACACAAAACAAAGCAAAGGGCACTCTGGCCAAAGTAAAACAAACACTAACAATTCTAAACAAGTATATTTTAGATATAGCAATTGTTTCTCTATTAATTTAGACTCACGTCTTGCCTCTGACACTCTCTCCTGGAGTGCAGAAAGCTGCAGGTTTTTATACAGGTGACCATCTCTGGTCACTTGTCACCTTCTGCATGAGGTTTTTAAATAAATAAACAAAACACAAATGCACAGCTTTTCGCCTTTGGTGTGAAGGGCGTTATTGAAAAGCATTGGTTTTATTGATTTTCTTGCATTGCTTTGCCGTGTCACTCTTCGCGTTGCGTCTAGTGTGTAAGGGCCTTTACTCTGGTCCTACCGCAGTCGGATAGACGATGGATTACTGTATTTTGAAAATGTACTGTACTAAATATTTTGACTGGATATTTTTTATATCATTAACTAAAGTGCTAGATTTTAGCTTCATTCGTAAACTACCCTAAGGAAATAGACTTGCATAATCAGTCATGAATTATATCACATATATTTCCTATAAAAGATCACTATCTGAAGATTTCTTCCTGTGAGAGGCCGTCCATACCTATATGATAATTCTTGCTCTCAGTGGTATAAGGTTCATGTTCTTCTTAAAAATAATTCAGTCAATAAGTCAGTCTTCAAGTAATCTTCAGTCAAAAGAGTTTTATTCAGGAACTAAGCAAATCAGTACATAATGCAATCTCATGCACAACAAATACTGCAGGAGAAAACCTACGGGTCTCTATACATAGAAAAATACTGAGCAACAAAATACAAGCTACAGCTACAGACATTAATATACAGGCCAGGTTACACCCCCAAGTAATGGCAATCTTTTACTAATCTTTTACTGTACTAATAACAGTTAGCCCCCCCTCCCCACTTTCTTGGAGGTGCGCCAGACAGTTTCAGTTGGCTTGTTATCCCAGCTTGTTATCCCATCTTGTTTTCCCAGCTTGTTATCCCATCTCTTAGACAAGCAGGCGGTTCACACAATTTTAAAGTAGCAACATGACAGTTCTGTCTTAGGTTGTCAGATCTTTAACCCTTTGCAGTCCTACGTCGGACCAGGTCCAACATTACAATTTTCCTTTTTCCATTCAATGTCGGACCCTGTCCGACATCATCAAAAAGACGTAAAGCACAGGTCTCTAGTTGTTTTGTCCCTGGAAAAAGCAGAGAAAACCCTGGAAAAAGCAGAGAAAACCGAGTAAGACCAATAGTAGCTGAATGAAACAAAAAAATATATAAATAAAAAGGCCATATCTCATAGACCCATCCACTACAGAGATAACATGGACATAACAAAGGAGATAGCTGCTTCTGCATCCAGCGCTCAAAGAATATCACTGACATTTGCAGAGCTTTTTTGAGATGTTATAGTAATAAAATAATGACTTGGATCACATTATTGAGGACTTTGGTGATAAAACAAATGATCAGTATGCACATCTATAAAGAGGTATGTGAAAAATACAGAGAACAAGGGGTGGGGCTTGGCTGTAGATATAGTACTAAGTGTAATTTTGCAATTCAATGCATTTTAAATACACTGTTTTACTCTGAAAAAAAAAAAAAATTAAACAGTGCATGTAAAATAAACAGAGCATGTGGAAATAAATTGGACCTGACGTGCCAGACAAGGGCTGAATAAATGGACTGCAAAGGATTAAATATCTGATCTTACCCCTCACCCCTCACCTATATTCTGCTCAATCTACCAAAAGTAATTTCCTGACCATCCAGAAACACCGTGGGCCTATTTAGCAAATACGTGTGCAACTGCTTTCATTAGGGCAAAAATGACAGCGTCAGCGAACCGCCGCGATAGCATCCATAAAGTGATTTAAAAGCCGGGTCAGCTAACTCATATCAAATAGCGAACCATGCGCCCAGCCAATCAAAGCACAGTGGGGGAGTAAGGTTACAACCAATTCAACATTCCCTGAGACAGCGAACAGAAGGCATTTTGAAACCCAAAAAAGAAGAAAGAAGACAAAAGCACAAAAAAATGTCCAGAAGCCCAAGTGAGGAGGATGGCCAAGCCCCTCAAGCAAGGCTGCGGAGAGTGAATAATTATGAAAGAAAAAAGTAATCTATAAGGCTTTTGTCTGACCTGCCTGGTACTTGCAACATCTGAAACCTCCCCTACTGGAGCTTCAAGTTCAACATCTGCTTCTTTCAAACCCTTTAATAATTCCTCTGTAAGTTCAACATCACATCCATTAAGAAGAGCTATGTTATGTAAATCACAACCAGCCAGGGGACCGTTTACCTGATAAAGGTAGTCCTTGAGGTTCATTCTCATGATTGATCGATCTTCACGTGAGTTTCCCCAAACACCTTGTGAAACTACATCATAAAAATTATCTTAAAGTGCATCGTAAAAGGTGCTGTCCCAGCAAAGGTGCCCAAAAGGATGGGGAGTCAATCATAAAAGAATCAATTTGTTGAATATTTTCTCTGTGATTTTAATAAGAATAGGCCTACATTTAAAACTCGTTTGGAGTGGAATTGAGAGTTTATATTGCATGACTTAGTAAAGGAATAGATTGAAACTTAATTTAATCATCTTATAAATGTGTGTTTGTGACAACCACATTTGTCTGCATAATTGATTTATTTTCAACCCAAAATGTAAGAATTGAACACGCATATAAATTACCGTAGTAAATGGTACTTCTTGTTGCAGCAGACAGAGAATAAGGGAAAAACAATAGGTTACATTTAAGGATGGAGAAGGACACCAAAAAAAGAAGACATATTCACTAAATCAGAGGTGGAAATGTTTGTTAATGACGTGGAGGCCAACAAAGATGTGTTGTTTAGCAAGCTGAAAATAACAAAAACTAATCAAATTAAAATGAATAAAATGTGAAGAAATTGCAGCAAAGATCAGTGTCTCAAGACCCGGACCACCAAGAGAGGCCAATATTGTCAGAAAAAAGTGTCAGGGCTTTGTGAGTCTGGAAAAATGTAAGGCTGCTGAAATTAAAAATACACCGAAAAAAAGGAACAGGGGGTGGCCAGATATCGTTGGAATTAACCCCAGAGGAACAAAAAGCCATGGACATCATGTCTCTGGGGGGATAAACTTGTTTGTTGGAGAAATTCCCACATGTGAGGTGTCTGCCTCTACTAGTGGTCAAGCTAGTCCCCAGCAAGACCTTTCTCTGCAAGATGACTATCCTCAGCAAGACACATCTCTAGGAAGAGATACACCTTCTGGCAGTGAGGAACCAGCAATCAGGGAGAAGCAACAAGGCAAAAGAAAAAGAACAGAAAAGAACACATGTGGATGCAGTGAGGAATTGATTGAGCTTGAAGAAATAAGCTAAGTATTCTTAAAAACATAAATGGCAACCTTGAGAGGAGGATTCAGCAGCAGGACCGGCACTACCAAGAAGTAATTGCTATTAAAAAGACAAAATTAGAAGTACTTCAAAAACAACTCATTTTGATTTTCATTTTCATGGACCCAGCATCTTGTGCCAGTTATCCTGCCAGAGGGAGAAGTGTGTGTGTGTGTGTGTGTGTGTTACACCGAACAAGGAAACCGGTCGTGTCCATGATATCGTGTTTGTGGCGGGAGGGCGGGATAATAAAACTTGTGAGTCTGCGGGCGACCTGCCCCACGAAATATACACAGCGCTGTGGGGGGCTGACAGAGAGAGGACACTTGAGAGGAACTGGCTTCATGCACTCCACTCACTTTTTTTTTTTGCAGATTCACATTCGTGACCCATTACTTCCACATTCATCCTCGAGACGCAAGCCATTATAATTGCCATGTATTTGTTACTTATGTATTGTGGTTTTTTTTATGTTTGACAATTTGTTAGACACTTAACTGTTTGCAGTCCATTTATTCAGCGCTTGTCAGGCACGTCAGGTCCAATTTATTTTCATACGTGCTGTTTATTTTACACCCGCTGTGCTGTTTAATTTTTAATTTTTTTTTCAGAGTACAACAGGTTTAAAAGGCACTGAATCGCAAAAGGACACTTAGTACTGTATCTCCAGCCACACCCCACCCCTTGTTTGCTGTATTTTTCACATACCTCTTCATAGTCGTGCATACTGATAAATCCTCTCCTGATCACTAGTGTTTATCGCCAAACTCCTCAATAATGCGATCCAAGTCATTATTTTATTACTATAACATCTCAAAAAGCTCTGCAAATGTCCATGTTATCTCTGTGTTGCATGGGGCTATCAGATATGCCCCCCCTTTTTTATGTCGTCATTCATCTCCTATCGGTCTCACTCTGCTTTATCCGGAGAAAAAACGACTGGAGACCTGTGCTTTACGTCTTTTTGATGATGTCGGACATCGGACTGGAAAGGGAAAATTGTAATGTCAGACCTGGTCTGACAAAGGGTTAAGCTAAAAATTATATATAAATTAAATAATATATTTCTTAACAAAACAAATCATCTTTGTATATTAACAACTGATTTTTACATCATCCTTTATGAGTATGTGACTGTGGCAGTGTGCTCCACCGGTGTGTTATGTTCTTATGATATGTTACGTGTGGTGTGTTAATGTTGGTATTTAAATGTTGGTGCATGGGATATAAATGGGTTTGTGTAGCATGAGTGATTTTAAAATATTTAGTTGTTTCAGGCATGGGGATTGCACTTCCTGTGCATTTAAAGTATTTAATAGAATGTGAGCAGGGGATTGCACAAATTAGTTCATGTGCTGGGATTCAAGTGAATAATTAATTAGTAATTGAATCCCGGCACA
>NW_024474946.1:0-3000 GCF_017654505.1 Polyodon spathula
ACAGTATATATAGATGCACATTTTACTCACTTGGTTTGTGTGTTGTGTGTTCAGGGCAAAAGAACGGGAGAGAGTGAGGAGAGTAAAATAAAAATGTAAAGAAAATAACTGCTACGAGTTTAGTGTTCGTGCCCTGTTTGTTAGTATCTGTTGGTTTTGTTTGTCTGTTTTGGCCAACGCGATGTTTTTCTTTTACATAGAAATTTTTATTTTTCATGAAACACACTGAGCGCCGCAGCGTCTCGGTTTTCACCTGCCAGTACTGTCTGTGAGTGTTTCTTTCTGGCCTGCCCCTATAGCCAGCCTGTTCACAGTAACACATTAAAAAGAAAAGTTCATGGCAACTGGAATTCTGTGTCATTCTTGTTTCAATGGTCAAAGACATTGCATATGAGATGCAACCAGCCATCGCCAAATTGCCTGTTCTTTGCTGCCTGGGATATAGCGGAATTGGACCATATGAAGGCATCATGGGTACCCCGCGGTCCCTTTGCCACAATGTCTGTGATTACACCCTCATGATTGCATATAACTTTGACATTATTCGCTGAGTAGCCTTTTCTGCAGACGTACAGAGGCTCATCTATCCCCAGGGTTATTATGGGAATTAGTGTACCATCAATTGCCCCTATAACCCTGAGAATAAATGTGTACTATGCATTGCAATCATTCAGGTGAAACAATGTCTTGTTATTTGCCCAAACATCAATGTTTTTCAGCAAAAATGTCATTTATTAAGTATTGTAAGGTCCCTCGGGTCATAGAATAAAGCATTTTTATATATGTATCTCTAAGTAGAATACATAATAAAAAATACTTTTTAAAAAATTGTGTTGAAAAAAAAAGTTTTTATGGTTTCTGAACTGCTTCATAATATTCACCAAAGTGTTCTGAAAAAAGGACACCATTTCCAAGATGTTACTGTAAAAAATCGATTTTTAGTGAATTTCTTATAGGAAGAGTCAAATGCAGCCAAAAAACGTCTGATCATGGGGAGAATTCCATTGAAAAATACTTGGTCCTGAAAAAGTTAAAGATGTATTCTTTCTTGCCATAACAAGAGAATTATAAAATGGTTACAATTAATACAATCTTTAAAATCTTACAGAGAAGACAGTGGATGAAGTAACTATGTGACTCAACAAGATAACAAACATCCTGTCCACACTTAGCCTTTAAACTGTATTGTTGCCTAAAAACGGCTTAAAAGTGCTAAATATGATTAGCATCTACACTACGCAACGTTTAATACCGTACTCGAGAACCAGACTGGAGACCACCTCAGGGGGTAGTCTCGAGTCCGGTTCTAAATGAGATCACACCAGGTAGTGAGTTCTTGAGATTTACTATCTGTAATACTTGGTAACTTTAGAATGTCTAAATAGCGCCATCTAGTGACTTTGTGAGGTTTCCCTGGCGACTTCCTGCTTTGTGGAGTTGGCAACCCTGTACATGTCATTTATGTCACCAACACTAAACCATTTCAAAGCTTCCAAGCTTCTTTCATGCTTCTGAGAGGTGTCACAATCTATGCAAATGCACATTATTCATTGTCCAATGTTTCCACTGTGACGCAGTTTCAGGACAGGTCTTCTTGAAACTAAGTAATCTGAACAGCAATTGATTCAGTACTCGGTGGAAATGTAAGTTTT
The DNA here is from genome assembly GCF_017654505.1 of Polyodon spathula. NCBI lineage: Eukaryota > Metazoa > Chordata > Actinopteri > Acipenseriformes > Polyodontidae > Polyodon > Polyodon spathula. Next base: position 1,653 of record NW_024474946.1, read on the forward strand.
GTTGGTTAAGTTGATCACAATAGAAAATCACCCTTCAGGTTTTAAACATAGCCAGAGCTAAGTGTAAATGTATTGGACTCTGAGTACAGCAATGTTTCCCAGTGATTTCCATCACAGAAGAGTAGATGTTGAACTTCATGCTGATTTGAACTCGGCTCTCGCCAAGATAAGCACCAACTATGACGTAGCTTTGCAGTAAACTAATGTGATCCATTTGCATCTCCATCCATTTGCGTTGTTTTCCATCTGATGATGTAGATATCCTTCTGTCTGGCTGAAGTGTAATGCTGGCTCCAGGGATCAGCTCATTTTGCCTCCCCAGAGCATCAGCACACACAACGGTTGCGATGCTGACTCCGGGGATCAACCCAGTGCGGTCTCCCCAGCGAATCAGCATTTCAACCATCTGGATTGAGCTAAGTAGGGTACATCTCTGGGGTCTTCAAGTGGGCACCTTCCATCCTTGGTGTTTCGTTGACTAGCCCACGACACCTCAAGAGGGCTCAACAGTGATTCTGGTGTCCCAGCATCACCCCCCTCCATCCCCCACTCAGCTCAGCCCAGCTTACTTACCTGTACATCAGCGTTGCTTTTTTTCTATTGTGCTTGAGAGCTACATCCAGAATCTTTCCGTCTCAACCACAGCCAGTTGCTGCTCCTTTCTGCTGCATCAGATCAGTTCTTCACTGTGCGACGCAAATCTTGGCTACTGAACCCGACGTCTCTGAGAAACAGAGTTGTAGAGTGTGCCATAAATCCTTGACAATGCACATCCACTGGGTAAACGCAGACTCTCCATCCTCGCTGTTCCGCTTCAGCAGCTAGTTGAGCATACCGAAGTTTCTTCCTCTCATACGCCTCATCCACAGCATCTTCCCATGGCACTGTTAACTCTACCAGATGAACAAGGCATGCTGATCCAGACCACAAGACAATGTCTGGTCGAAGGTTAGTGGTGGCAATCTCAAGTGGAAAAATAAGCCGTTGACCAACATCTGCCAGCATCTTCCAGTCTCTAGCAGCTTCCAGTTGTCCTGGGTGAGGCTTGGTTTTAACACCTTTTCTTGGTGGTTGCTCTCCTGGATGGAGGAATATTGTCTTTTGTGTGTAATGCTTTGATGGAACTGGTGGCAACTTATTGGTCAGGTTACGCTTGTCTTCCAATGCTAAGGCCAAACATCGCAGCACCTGGTCATGGCGCCAAGTAAACCATCCTTGGCTAAGACCCACCTTACATCCTGTCAAAATGTGCCTTAATGTTGCAGGTAATGAACACAAAGGACATGAGGGATCCTCACCCACCCAGAGGTTTAGGTTCTGTGTTGATGGGAGAACATCATATGCTGAT
>NW_024474947.1:0-9172 GCF_017654505.1 Polyodon spathula
CTGATGAGGAAACTGACCATGCTCTGTTCCATTGTCCACAGGTCCTGCCAGCCAATCTTGAGTTGTTCCACACTCTCTCATCTCATCCATTCTCCCTGCTTGGCCTGGGAAATGGCCTTTACACACCTGATCTTTTCCTCCTGCTTTTGCACCTCATTGACTACCAGCTTCCTCCATTGAGTTGGGGTTGCCTTGTGCCATGTAGGAGGAGCTGAACTGAGACCAAAACCTCCTTTTCCATGCTGAATTTACCCCATAAGATCTCAGATTCGAAGGGCAGCCTTAGCATCTTCCACAGCTTTCTTTGCCGTCCATTTTCTTCCACTTTTCAACACAGGTGCTGCCTCCCTTACGCATTTGTTGTATGAATCTACTAATGTCATTTCCAGTAGGACTTTGGCGCACTTAAACTCCTTGGTTAGAGCAGAGATTGGTAGCTGCAGTATTCCTTTACCATAAAGTCTCACTCTGCTGAGGTAGCGTGGAACTCCCAATCATTTCCTGACATATGAACTGATTAAAGCTTCTAGCTTCTCAACTGTTGTCAAGGAAACCTTGTACACAGTCAGTGGAAACAGCAGTCTTGGCAGTAGACCAAACTGAAAGCACCAAAGTTTCAGTTTGCGTGGTAAAGCGCTGCTGTCTATGCTCTTCAACCCTTACACTCCTTGTTGTCTGACTTCTCCCGTACGAACTGTGTCCTTTAGATCCCCGTCGTACCCTTTCCCTAGACTTTTCACTGGCTTCTCGGACACTGTTGGTATTACCTCTCCATTAATGTAGAACCTTTTATCTACTACTTTACCTTTAATTTTAGAGATGCTCCTTGATTTAGTGGGTTTCAATTGCATTCGTGCCCATTCAATGTTATTGGTTAATTTGCCGAATAACCGGTTAGTGCTGGTACGGTTGTAGTCATTGTTGTCATGTCATCCATGTATGCTCGAATTGGTGGTAGTCGCATTCCAGAAGCCAAGCGCTCTCCTCCCACTAACCATTTTGATGCCCTAATAATTACTTTCATTGCCTTGGTTAAAAAATGGCACATCCTGCCATTATTCCAACTTGTAGGCATTGCCATGTAGTGCTGGATTCTGAAGTTGAAAAACTAAATTGCAAATCTCCAAAGTAGGCATTCACTAAATTTGTTATTGTCATCGGTATGCTGTAAAAATCAAATGCTGCCCAAAGAAGTTCATGTGGCACTGAACCATATGCATTAGCCAAATCCAGGAATGTCACATGGAGCTCCTTCCTCTCCTTTTTTGCTGATTGAATTTGTTGCCAGATTACGCTGATGTGTTCTAAGCATCCTGGGAAACCTGGAATGCCTGCTTTTTGTACTGAAGTGTCAATGAAGCAGCTCTTTAATAGGTAGGTTGACAATCTCTGAGCAATAAAGCTGAAGATAATATGTATATAATAACATGTAATCCATTTGGGGCAAATTACTTTTTTTCCATCTGAAAAAAGGTAAGGCAACTCATAGAATCACAATAAATTACAATGTAAGTGGTAGCTAAGATATAGAGCGGTGGCAGCAAGCAGTCAGTGACAGACTGAGCAAAAAGAAGGCATGTCAAGTCTAACTGCAGTCACTTCACCCAGTTTATAATGTCAAATGTATTTATTTAACTAGGGTAGAACCCTTGAGACAGATGTTTCATTTTCAATGGAGGTCTGGCAAGAAGGGTGGCAAGACATTTTATATAATCAACAGTAAAACAAAATAGACTCAAATCATTCAATGAACATGAAACAAACGAGCATTGCAAAACAGAAATGCAAATTAAAACATGGGGAAGCTCTAGCATCGTACACTTTTCATCACAATCCTCTGCCAGTCTGAAACAAGCGTGGGAATAAACAATGACTGAATACCATCCATCAAGACATCTTCCAGCAACTTGTGGGGTCATTGTCACATCGTGCTAAGCTACATGTTCTAATAAAGTGGCCAGCCAGTGTATAGAACTATCCTATTCTTGGTACAAATTAAATACAGAGGCGACTTTAATTTACTCCAGTGATAGCTTCAACAGTCCAAAGCACCTTATTCCATAGTCCAGTTTATATGTTCTTGTGCATATTTTAGCCTTTTAGTCTTGTTCCCCTTTCTTAACAGAGGTATTCTTACTGCAACACATCCTTTAAGTCCTGATTTCAAGAGTGACCTCAGACATACACCTGGCCCTGAATTAAATCTAGCTTCATTACTCCACCATTGCTGTACTTTATAACGGCTATGGTGTTCTCCTCATTTTGATTTGATCCAGGCCCTCAGTAATGGTGGCCCATTTCATATCAGTTGTAATTAAAATATTTTAACTGATTACAACCTGAATAGAGATATAATAAAGTAATTTTGGGTACGGTTGTCACAAATATCAGGGGTAGAATGACCCTCGGTGTGCACCACTGTTGTAAATTATGTAAAACTTATCTTGTATGAAAACATATGTAGTCTTCCAATTGATTTGGGCTTCACTTGTTTCTATGTTGGACCCTTCCTGCAATACTCAGACTTTTCTAGTAGGTGGCACTGTTGTCAAAGGAAAAAAATGTTAAATTGTAATTTAAAGCAAAAACGAGAAAACACAAAACAACAAGATTACACAGGCTGTTATATAATAGTGGTGAAATATATGAGAAACACTTACAGAATTAAAATTTTTTAGAAATTACAGTACAACCTGTATTTATCAAATAATGCCTTAATCATAGATATGGCACATTGATGACATGTGCATTGTGTTGCTGTCAATAATGACATGGAAATATGTAAGAAAATATGTGTATACATATCGGCAGTAGTGCAATCAATAATTGTTTGGATTTTGGTTTTGTTTTTGTTAGTTTGTTTTTGTTTTTCAAGAATTACTTTTAGTTCTGAAATTAATGAAGATTTCTTTGGTAGCAGCAGTTTAATTTATGGATCAATACTAATACATATATATATATATATATATATATATATATATATATATATATATCGCTAAATATAATCTATATATATATATATATAATTAATAATATTCTCAATTTCCAGATATACTGTTGTGTTTTGCAAAGCGATACGTGATTAGAATGTGTTAGTTTATTTATGATTCCTAGCACTTGAAACTGAATACATTAGGCATGTTAGTCCTAGTTCTTGTGATTTTAAGAGGCAGAACAATTTAATGACTTCTACTTAAAACATGACACATTTGGAAAGGAGCAAGGAGACTTCTTGGGGTAATAACCATAGCAAATTCAAGCAAGCTCGGGGAAAGAAAATGTTCTCTCTAACGGAGGCTCCCAGAGTCCTGCTGCTCCCATGCATTTTCACTGTAATTTTATTTTCCATTAACAGTAACAATCCTGATTATTGCACTAAGAAATCCACTCAAAGTGAGTCACAGGGAACCCCAGCTGTGGTCATCTTACAGACCACTTCAACCTTATCGCTCTGATGGAACTGATGTGGTTTCCATAAGCTCTGCAGTAGGCAAGGTGGATTATCCCTGTATTATCTAATCAGGTACTGTGCAGAACAGCTTAGGGTACAGTATGTTTGTAATTCAAAACTTGTTGTTTGTTTTCATCATAAATACTTTGTTTAGTATAAATTACTCAATTAAATGTTGTAGATTTTTACTTTCTTGACCCACCTGAGTGTATTTGTTCACAAATAGTCAAAATATGTATAAATTTTTTATATATATATATATATATATATATATATATATATATATATATATCTATATATATATAATATATATATAAGGGTACAAATACATGGTACTATACAAGGGTAAAGCATCAGGGAGCGTCATGAAAGTGTTAACAGGTAACGGACAGTCAGCTGCACACAAACATAGCTTTCACACTGCTATGTGTCCACTGGTATATATATGGTTGCAAAGACTATAACACTTGCATTATAATCAAGGCTTGTCATTAGCTGATGCTTGTCATGGCTCCTATCTCTCCAATCACTTAAGTAATTTATCAAATCTGTTCTCATGATTGGAATGACAATCTATTCCCTTTTCTGGTTACATGAGTGTTGAATGGCTGTTGGCGTGTTTGACTTAATGTATAATGCAGTGTTTCTCATTTGTAAAATCAGAGCTTGACAGTTTCATACACTGTATGTCAGTTTTTAATGTTGTCCTTGATGTTCTCATGGTTTGGACCTACTTTAGGCCTATTCTATTAGTTTATTGTATACACTTCAACCAGATATGTTTAATTTTGAGTCACACTAGACAATATAGTCTCTCTTATCAAGCAACTATCTAGTGACCCAAGTGATTAGCAGGTTTTTTTGTAGCTGGTCATTCTTAATTGACTAATTGATGGCCAATCAAGCTCCAGTCACATGATATATAAAGAGAGCCAGATCATCTGTTTGTTAAGTGAGTTTTAGAGATGGCTCAGTAAAGGTAGATGCCCAGCCTGAGCAAGGCAAAGGACAATTCACTGAAGGCAACTGCCCAGCCTGATAGTAAGGAGTGTTGTTTTTGTTTTTGTTAATAAACATGCACACCAGTGCTTAAACTGCAGCTTTCCAGCCTCTGGGTCTCCTTCCTGCCTGTAACAGCTCAGGTTGTGACGCTATCCTGCTGCAGAGAGAAACAGGGACAGAGCTGCTGCAGCAACTGCAGCAAGGGGTGTGGCCCCAGGATTGTGAATGCCTGTAAATGATTGTAATTGGTTGTTTTGTGTGTGTTGGCCTGTGTTATGCCTTCATTTGAATACGTGTATTTCTTTGGTTATAATGTTATATCTGCCTGTCTCCAATCAAGCCTGCTAGGACTATATTTAGATTGTGCAGTTGCCTGTTTGGGGCAGTCTGTCGTCGGTCCTGCTCTGTGTGTTCGTTAAATAAAGAGCTATTGATTCATTTTAAATGCTGTTTCCTGCACTTTCTTCCACCAGCACTACATTGGTGTATAGATGTGCGACGATGGACCAAGGGCCATGGAAGATCAATCGAGAAGAATCAGATGGGGAGACGGTGGAGGCAGTGCTGAGCAAATGACATCAGTCTCCGGGAGACCACAATCTCTGCAGAGGGCTACGCAAGCAACCATGGCCCAACACCACAGATGGGGGCCAGCAATGCTCCTGTACCCTGTTACATTCAGCACGGTGCTGCTGCAGTTGCGGAGGACCTTCTGCATATTCCGGTTTACATCGAGGGGGTTCCCTGCACCCCTGCTCCAGCGTGACCCTGGTGGGGCCGGACATCCTCCCATGGGCCAGAGGAGACCGGCAAGCCTGCCTGGAGCCCATGATTGTTCAGCTCCGGACCGTGACGGGGGAACTCGCTTAGATGGAAGAGAAAGGCCAGATGACTATCCAGATAGGGGCTTTTGAGGTCGAACACGGGGTGTGGGTAGTAGCTGTTCAGCAGACCCCTACATCATAAGAACATAAGAACATAAGAAAGTTTACAAACGAGAGGAGGCCATTCGGCCCATCTTGCTCGTTTGGTTGTTAGTAGCTTATTGATCCCAAAATCTCATCAAGCAGCTTCTTGAAGGATCCCAGGGTGTCAGCTTCAACAACATTACTGGGGAGTTGATTCCAGACCCTCACAATTCTCTGTGTAAAAAAGTGTCTCCTATTTTCTGTTCTGAATGCCCCTTTTTCTAAACTCCATTTGTGACCCCTGGTCCTTGTTTTCTTTTTTCAGGCTGAAAAAGTCCCTTGGGTCGACACTGTCAATACCTTTTAGAATTTTGAATGCTTGAATTAGGTCGCCACGTAGTCTTCTTTGTTCAAGACTGAACAGATTCAATTCTTTTAGCCTGTCTGCATATGACATGCCTTTTAAGCCCGGAATAATTCTGGTCGCTCTTCTTTGCACTCTTTCTAGAGCAGCAATATCTTTTTTTATAGCGAGGTGACCAGAACTGCACACAATATTCAAGATGAGGTCTTACAAGTGCATTGTACAGTTTTAACATTACTTCCCTTGATTTAAATTCAACACTTTTCACAATGTATCCGAGCATCTTGTTAGCCTTTTTTATAGCTTTCCCACATTGCCTAGATGAAGACATTTCTGAGTCAACAAAAACTCCTAGGTCTTTTTCATAGATTCCTTCTCCAATTTCAATATCTCCCATATGATATTTATAATGTACATTTTTATTTCCTGCGTGCAGTACCTTACACTTTTCTCTATTAAATGTCATTTGCCATGTGTCTGCCCAGTTCTGAATCTTGTCTAGATCATTTTGAATGACCTTTTGCTGCTGCAACAGTGTTTGCCACTCCTCCTACTTTTGTGTCGTCTGCAAATTTAACAAGTTTGCTTACTATACCAGAATCTAAATCATTAATGTAGATTAGGAATAGCAGAGGACCTAATACTGATCCCTGTGGTACACCGCTGGTTACCACACTCCATTCTGAGGTTTTTCCTCTAATCAGTACTTTCTGTTTTCTACATGTTAACCACTCCCTAATCCATGTACATGTGTTTCCTTGAATCCCAACTGCGTTCAGTTTGAGAATTAATCTTTTGTGCGGGACTTTGTCAAAAGCTTTCTGGAAATCTAAATAAACCATGTCATATGCTTTGCAATTATCCATTATCGATGTTGCATCCTCAAAAAAATCAAGCAAGTTAGTTAGACACGATCTCCCTTTCCTAAAACCATGTTGACTGTCTCCCAGTACCCTGTTACCATATAGGTAATTTTCCATTTTGGATCTTATTATAGTTTCCATAAGTTTGCATATAATAGAAGTCAGGCTTACTGGTCTGTAGTTACCTGGTTCAGTTTTGTTTCCCTTTTTGTGGATCGGTATTACGTTTGCAATTTTCCAGTCTGTCGGTACCACCCCTGTGTCAAGAGACTGCTGCATGATCTTGGTTAGCGGTTTGTAAATTACTTCTTTCATTTCTTTGAGTACTACTGGGAGGATCTCGTCCGGCCCAGGGGATTTGTTTATTTTAAGAGCTCCTAGTCCCTTTAACACTTCTGCCTCAGTTATGCTAAAGTTATTTAAAACTGGATAGGAACTGGATGACATGTGGGGCATGTTGTCAGTATCTTCCTTTGTAAAAACTTGTGAAAAGTAATCATTTAACATATTTGCTATTTTTTTTCTCTTCCTCTACGATTTTGCCATTTGTATCTCTTAAACATTTAATCTCCTCTTTGAATGTTCTCTTGCTGTTGTAATATTGGAAAAACATTTTGGAATTGGTTTTAGCTCCCTTAGCAATGTTCATTTCTATTTCTCTCTTGGCCTTTCTAACTTCCTTTTTGACTTGCGTTTGCAGTTCCGTGTACTCTTTCTTTGTACTTTCTTTTTGGTCCTTTTTTAATGCTCTGTAAAGTGCCTTTTTTCGCTGAATATTTTTTTTAATTGATCTATTAAACCATTTTGGCAATTTAGTTTTACATTTAGATTTGTCTACTTTAGGGATGTAATTGTTTTGCGCCTCTAGTACTACATTTTTGAAGAACAACCAACCTTCTTCTGTGGGTGTTTTCTCTATTTTACTCCAATCTACTTCTGTTAGTCTCTGTTTCATGCCTTCATAGTTTGCTTTTCTAAAATTGTAAACCTTAACTTTAGTCTTTACTTTTGGGGATTTAAAAAACACTTCAAATGAGACCATGTTATGGTCTGAGTTTGCCAGTGGTTCTCTGACCTCTGTTTTAGTTATTCTATCTTCGTTATTTGAAAAGACTAAATCAAGGCATGCCTCCCCTCTAGTGGGTGCCTTCACAAATTGTGTTAGGAAGCAGTCATTTGTCATTTCCACCATTTCTATTTCATCCTTCGCGCTACCCACCGGGTTTTCCCATTTTATTTGGGGGAAGTTGAAATCCCCCATTAGTATGGCTTCTCCTTTGCTACACACATTTCTAATGTCATTGTATAACAGATTATTGTGCTCACCGTCTGAATCTGGCGGTCTATAGCATGCTCCTATTATTATGCCTTTTGAATTTTTGTCTGTTATTCTGACCCATATTGATTCGGTTTTATTTTCTTTGTCCAGGTTTAACCCCTGGGCTTCAAGACTGTTTCTTATGTATAGCGCTACCCCTCCTCCTCTTCTGTCCTGCCTGTCTTTCCTATACAGTGTATACCCACAAATATTATATTCGTCCCCATCACTCTCAGATAACCACGTTTCTGTAACACCTATCACATCATAGTTACCTGTTAGTGCAGTAGCTTCAAGTTCTAGAATTTTGTTTCTGATACTTCTAGCATTTAGATAAATACATTTAATGGTTGTCTTACCTGAGTTGTTGTTCTTGTTTTGATGCGGTCTCCCTTCTGTTTTTTTGTTGATTTCTCCCCCCTTCCTTTCTAGTTTAAATGCTTCCGAACCTGCTCGAGGATCTTTTCTCCGAGTAGACTAGTTCCCTTGTTATTTAAATGCAGTCCATCCCGTCTATACAGATCCTGGGACTAGACCTCCTATGGAGGGCCAGCAGCAGTCTGGACCTTCAGAGGGGCAACTGACCCTCAACCTCATGGAAATGCTGTAATCTTCAACCAAGACTACAATATCTTAAAGAGGTCTTTACTACAATATCTTTTGACATGTCCAAGCTACTTGTCAAAATCTAACAGTAATTTAATTTTTTCTGATAACAAAATCATGGTCCATTAATAAAACCAGAAACACAACAACATCAATAACACAATTAATGACATAAACCATGTTAATAATCATTTCACAAAGGAAAAATATATCAAAATATATATGGTTGTTTTCATGGAAAACAAAGACTAAAACCTCATCTAGGTCAAGTTGTTTATTTGATTATTCTTTATGGCCAGATATTCATTAATAAAAGGTTAGAGATTTATTTATTTATTTACTTATTTACTTATTTATTGGATTTATATAGCATTTTTCATACAGAAGTATTGTAAAGCACTGTACAGTACATAGCTGAAAAAAAGAACAAACCACAATACATTTGTACAGCAAGTCACACAAACAATTGCCACAGTCAGACCATTTCAATAACATATTTATAGATAAAAGAAATGCCAAGTTAGAATGGGCAAAAGGTCAACTGACTGAGCTTAAGGCTCTTGATATAGATTTTCTTTAGCAACCAGTCTAAATTTGTAAACATTAAACCTAGTAAGGGCCACGTACAAAAGGTCTCTCTCAGAATGGATGAAAAACAAC
>NW_024474948.1:0-1000 GCF_017654505.1 Polyodon spathula
CACCTGCAGTTTGAGCAAACAAGATTCCGGTACATAAATACATCAAATAAAAAAAGATCAATTTTGCAGTCTTTTTAATTCCCTAATATAAGAGAAGTTGGGCAGTGCATTCTTCCTCTACAATGGTAAATAATATTGGCATAATTTCTAAAATATCTGAAGCTGTGATGTACTGGTAAGGTTTATATATTCACTGAACAAAAATATCAACTCAACATGTAAAGTGTTGGTCCCTTATTTCATGAGCTGAAATAAAAGATCCCAGAAAATTTGCATACGCACAAAAAGCTTATTTCTCTCAAAGTCTGTGCACAAATTTGTTTACATCTCTGCAGTGGTCACACCAGATACTGACTGGTTTTCTGATCCATGCCCCTATCTTTTTTTTTAAGGTATCTGTGACCAACAAATGCATATCTGTATTCCCAGTCATGTGAAATCCATAGATTAGGGCCTAATGAATTTATTTAAATTGACTGATTTCCTTATATGAACTGTAACTCAGTAAAATCTTTGAAATTGTTGCATGTTGCGTTAATATTTTTGTTCAGTGTGTGTGTGTATAGTGATATATATATATATATATATATATATATATATATATATATATATTGATACCTATATATATGATATCCATATTACATTCCTTCAATACTAAACCACAACAAACAAAAACTAAACCTTACTTTAAAAGCTGGTTAGATTAGTTTTGATTCTGAAAACTAAAGGAATAAATACAGCACAGATAGCCAGGATGAGTGAAAAACATGCTTGGAGACTCCTAGTAATAAATGCCTTGTTAAACACAAAGTAATGAAATCTGTAAAAAGTAGAATAGTCAGTCTGTATGTACAGCTAGTGAAATTACAATGGTAAAAGTATTCAGACACCCTTGGCTAGAATCTCAAAGCTATTTACTACAAATACTTTTCAGCATATTTTTTTCTCTGAAATATAGAACTATGGATATTGAAACTTATGGTAACAGTATAATTTGTTT
>NW_024474949.1:0-4333 GCF_017654505.1 Polyodon spathula
TTCTGCCTGTACTTTTACATATAGCTGTGTGTACTATAATCTTTAAACCAGATAAAAGCATGTACTTTAAGATTAAAGATTAAGTAACATGAGCTACAAAAAATATAGCGTTACATGACCCCGCATGTTGCTGCAACTATAATTTTTCTTTTCATTTTTACATCCCGACAATGTTTTATTCTTAACAAGTCTGTTTCAAAGCTCTTTTCAAAATGTTGGCTCTAGTGCACTGAGTGTAAGGATTGTTGCCCACATGGTCAAACAGGTAACAGCAATAACGATCCATGATGTGGTGCGGATATATCCTGTATCATATATATATCACTTGAAAAAGTATTTACCCCTGTCTAATTTTCTACATTTTTCACATTGAATTTGGTCAGATCTTTTTGTGGGTTGTAGTCTTATATAGAGGGAGAGAAAAATGACACCAAAGTCTTCTTTCATTTGTTTGGTGTGCAAGGTAATCAAACATGCAATCTTCAGGTGTGAAAAAGTTATTGCCCCCCCCAGTTAACTCAACCCAATTAAAGGGATAATTAGGGTCAGCTGTTTGAATACTTTGGTTAACAATCAGGCCTGATTTGGGCCAGCCCTGACCAATATAAATCTGACTAACTTTGGCCCGTACCATCAGAGTGCATTTGTCAGCAGACAGGTTTTAGAGGCACATCATGCCACGATCAAAAGAAATTTGAAATATAAAAAAAAAAAAAAAAAAAAGTGTTTGAAACATAGTCTCTGAAGATTCTATTTAAAATTAGAATAGAAAATACTATTCCAATTTTAAAATATGTATTTTGTAAATAGTAACATATTTTCATGCTCATCCCAGAAAATTATACATGACATGATATACAAATCAATAATGTGTAACAAAGCCCAATATTTGCATCTGTGGTCATTCAAGCTTTGAATTATGCATGGGATACTGGGGATAGCTGTAACAAGTGTAGGCAATAACAAGAACATATTGGTACTGAGTGGCTACTCAGAGAAAGCCCTGCTGTCGTAATGCACAATCTGTCCTCTACGCAAACAAAAGTAAAGGAAATGTTAATGATTTCCCAGTAATCTATAAAACACAGCTATTACTGTAAAGACTCAGTCTAGAGTTTTACAAGGTATACTTGGCATTTCAAGTCTTTCAAATTACATTACAGTTCACATCTATGGCAAGATATTAGTGTATAATGATTCAGCCATTTAAAAAGGTTTTTATGTTAACAGCAGAAGTGCTATATCACAAATATTATAGTCTTTAAAAACCTTCTATGCATAACCAACTGGTTTTAAATAAAGATTGAACACTACAAGGCTTTTGGTGCACCAGGAAATTGAGGTATTATTGTCATTTATTGAACTGCAATTATAATGCATATCCCACATTTTATAAAAAATGGTATTATTATTCAGTATTACAAAGTTACAGAATTTCTATGTAATATTTTCCAGTAAAGTAGAACTCTGTGGAATATTACCTAAATTGGCAACATTACTATATAACCTTTAGCACATGACAGTACAAGAGACTGAGATTAAGGTGCATTTTACTTAATATACCGTCTATACAGAGCACAGTCAGTGCTGTTTAGTGTTTTGTAGAGCTGATTCTATCTTTCGTGAGACCTGTAATTCTATTTGTGTAATTCAGAGAAGTCATACAGGGCAGCAGATTTGAAGGAAAGGAACCAGGCCATTCAAGAGAATACATCTGTGATGACTAAAGGCCTGTACACACATGAACGGCACAATTTTAAATATTGTGGCTGAGAATATAAGCTGTGGCTCCATCTTGCTTTTCAATGCTGTAGATTTCACCTTGTGTAACATATGATAAAAAGCAAGTACTCACTTCTGGTTAGTTTACAGCCAGGGATGGATGGGGTTAAGGAGGGGGGCAGTGGTGGAGGAAGAAAAAGACAGGCCCCAAACTTGCATGTATTGTAACACTTGTTTATAAACATAAAACAGCATGCCAAGTCAAGCGGTCAGAATTTAACAATATTTAATCCTCAGAATGTTAGCATACATGATACAGTATAGGACTACATGTAATAAAGGTTTCGAGGGCAGGCATTTAATATAACAAAAAGGATCTTACCAGATGATAAAGCCCCCTTATGAGGTTTCTATTGCTATTAGAAAATGGATACATTAAAAAAAATAACATTTACAGTTTTTCTGTTAGTTTTTTCATAAGAACATAAGAACACAAAAAAGTTTACAAACGAGAGGAGGCCATTCGGCCCATCTTGCTCGTTTGGTTGTTAGTAGCTTATTGATCCCAGAATTCATCAAGCAACTTCTTGAAGGATCCCAGGGTGTCAGTTTCAACAACATTACTGGGGAGTTGATTCCAGACCCTCACAGTTCTCTGTGTAAAAAATTGCCTCCTATTTTCTGTTCTGAATGCCCCTTTGTCTAATCTCCATTTGTGACCCCTGGTCCTTGTTTCTTTTTTCAGGCTGAAAAAGTCCCTTGGGTCGACACTGTCAATACCTTTTAGAATTTTGAATGCTTGAATTAGGTCGCCACATAGTCTTCTTTGTTCAAGACTGAACAGATTCAATTCTTTTAGCCTGTCTGCACATGACATGCCTTTTAAGCCTGGAATAATTCTGGTTGCTCTTCTTTGCACTCTTTCTAGAGCAGCAATATCTTTTTTATAGCGAGGTGACCAGAACTGCACACAATATTCAAGATGAGGTCTTACTAGTGCATTGTACAGTTTTAACATTACTTCCCTTGATTTAAATTCGACACTTTTCACAATGTATCCGAGCATCTTGTTAGCCTTTTTTATAGCTTCCTCACATTGTCTAGATGAAGACATTTCTGAGTCAACAAAAACTCCTAGGTCTTTTTCATAGATTCCTTCTTCAATTTCAGTATCTCCCATATGATATTTATAATGTACATTTTTATTTCCTGCGTGCAGTACCTTACACTTTTCTCTATTAAATGTCATTTGCCATGTGTCTGCCCAGTTCTGAATCTTGTCTAGATCATTTTGAATGACCTTTGCTGCTACAACAGTGTTTGCCACTCCTCCTACTTTTGTGTCATCTGCAAATTTAACAAGTTTGCTTACTATACCAGAATCTAAATCATTAATGTAGATTAGGAATAGCAGAGGACCTAATACTGATCCCTGTGGTACACCACTGGTTACCACACTCCATTCTGAGGTTTTTCCTCTAATCAGTACTTTCTGTTTTCTACATGTTAACCACTCCCTAATCCATGTACATGTGTTTCCTTGAATCCCAACTGCATTCAGTTTGAGAATTAATCTTTTGTGCGGGACTTTGTCAAAAGCTTTCTGGAAATCTAAATAAACCATGTCATATGCTTTGCAATTATCCATTATCGATGTTGCATCCTCAAAAAAATCAAGCAAGTTAGTTAGACACGAGCTCCCTTTCCTAAAACCATGCTGACTGTCTCCCAGGACCCTGTTACCATATAGGTAATTTTCATGATTTTATGCAACACTAGTTTTTGCTAATGAATACAAATGTGTTCCCCTTTCACTGTAGAAAAGGATATCTGGATCACTGCTGGTTGATGAAACACAGGAGGAGGAGGAAGCAGAAAAAAATGACGAAGAAGAGCATGAAGAGTTTTTTGACATGACCCAAGGTGATTGGCTGGTTGTTGAATACGCAGGGAAGAGCCTGAAACATTGTAGGAAGGGTTCTGAGTATGTAAGGAAGATTAAACACACTCCAGGGTGAAGTTCATAAGAAAAAAAAGAGCAACAGAGTTTTAACAGATCTGCCTTTTAGAAGACATTGATGTATTTGAAATGAAGAGGATTGAAAGAAAACTTCCTATGACTGGTAAAACAAAAAAGGTGCTGTCAAGCTCCAGGACGGCCTGTTTGATGGACTTAATGTTCAGTAAATGTTTAAAAGAGGACCCAAATATTTGTTTGCAGACTAACATTACTCAGTTTATATTTGTTCTCTGTAGGTTTTAGAGTAATGAAAGCAATAATAAGTAGTTCATGGCTTTCAAGTTCTTTGGTTAATTTTTCAGTTGTCCAATGTTGAAAACAATAAGGATAAAAGTGTTTATTTCATGTTTTTGGAGGTGTGTCCATTGACTACACAAAACCCTGGAACACTGGACAAAATTTTTATTAAAAAAAGAAGACCTTTAGTCACGTAATATGATTAATGTTTATAAACTGTTCACTGGACATGCATAGAGTAAGATACCTCAGGAATTGATCATAGAAGATATGTGCTTATAACTTAAAGAAGAGTAAGGGGATCTCCCTTGGCTTGCGAAGAGCCATCCTCTTGGAGGTGAGACTGAACCTTTC
>NW_024474950.1:0-5000 GCF_017654505.1 Polyodon spathula
GGTCTCCAAGGCTGGGAGGCAACCTATACTTCCCCCAAGGAGGATCTAGAGGAGAGAATGGAAAGATGACAGTGATAGTTAAATTTGTCTGGAGGTCCTCCTTAACTAGCGCAGAACCTTCCTCACAGAGGACGAATTCAGCAGTGGCTGGGCTTCTAAGGTTGGGAAGTGAGCCTCACTTACCCCCAAGAGGGAGACCGTTGCAGTGGAGGGCGTAATTGCAGAGGTGGAGAGCAGAATAGAAGAGGAAGCATAGTAGGGGAGGAGGGGAGGATTGTGGAAAAAAAAAACACAAAACAGAGAGCAAACTCAAGGCTTGGGGTTTGAATAGGGGATTAGCAGATGTTATTGGTAGGAGGGAAGTAGTGGGAGGAGCCCCTGTTCATACAATAATTAGACTTAATCTTGATGTGTCCATTAACAGGCAAGTTTTGAGTCATGTTTTGATTTCCATACAGTACGTTGTAGATTTTTTAATTCATACATCATTTTCCTTGCTTTCAATTGAGGAAAAAATAAGAATACAAAATAACAACAAAGGCTGTCCAAAGCCTAGATTGGACCATCTTCAACAGGGAGGACCAAAACAAAATTGCCTTTTTAATTGCACATAGTACATAAAAACACAATGCTTGAGTATTTGTAGTTTGGTTTTTCAAACCTGCTCTTCCAAATATTTTTTCTACAAATGATATTGCTCAGAATTCTCAATCAAGTACGTCCACAACGTTTTTGTTATATTCAGTTGCTTGTCTTATGTGCTGCATATACTATTTACTGTATTACATTTCTTACTGTATTACATTTCTTATTAAATTATGAAGTATCTTAAATTCAGGACCTACTGAAGCCTGATGATTTCTTGTATGGTCAAACAAATCTAAGACAAATCCAAGAAAGCAACAATATGTTGGGAGGAAGAGATGAGAAGAATTTAAAGAAAAGTTCATCATGCCCAGTGTTAAACATGGTGGAGGTTGTGTGATGATATGGGCTTGCTTTTTTTCCTCAGGCACTGGTGACCTATGTATTGTAGAAGAATCAATGAATGGTGCAAAATATCAAGAAATTTTGCACTCAGTTACCCAGTGATACAAGGGTTATTGGACGGATGTTTGTATTCTAGCAGGATAATGACCCCAAGCATTCTGCGAAGTCTACAAAGGAACTTCGGGAAAAAAGGGAAGATTACAGTTATGGATTGGAAATCTTAGTCCTCAGACTTGAATCCCATCAAAATGTTGTGCAGTGACTTGAAGGCTTCTGTTACAAAAAGGAAACCAGAGTATATTGCAGAACTCAAAGCTGCAGGTGTTGAAGAATGGGCAATAATATCTCAGAAAAGATGCTAGCACTGGTTTCAAAATACAAAAGCAAAAACAGCATAGTGAAGTTATGCTCTCATTTTCAGCTGCCTCATGAATAATAAATTAACGAAGTCAGGGCCCATTTCTATGTTTGTAAGATTTGATTTTGATTTTATTTTTGTATAGAATTATTTTAAATGGATGCAGTGAAATAAAAACAAGTCATTTTCATAGTTTTTGAACTTGGAAAACAGGATTTTTAGATGAAAACTCAGTAAAGCTAATCTCTGGTCCGTGTGGATCCGATTTCTGCGTAACTTGATTCCCCCGTAACTTCAGCAGTCAGTGTGCGAGTCTGGGCTTGGTATCCAAGTAGCAGAGGATACAAACTGAATTAAACTCTGTTTAAAATTTTCAGCCAATTTCCCACCCAGCTCTTTGTTTTACTTTTTATTTATTTCTTTAATTATGTTGAGGTATTGAATTGGTCTTGAATCTGGAATGCTAACGGAATGTACTCTCTGCAGCCTCATAGGTCACCAACTCCCTCTCCAGTCGATTCTATCTCACTCTCTTTCTCGAACTTTCCTCTCCTTCTCAAACTTTCTTTCTCCCAACATGCATTTCAGCACAGCAGCACAAGGGGAATTGTAGTTCTTTTTGTAACAGGCTGCATTACAATCAAAGACTGTTTTGTAGTTCAGCAACAATATACAAACTAAATGCAGTTATTAAACATTTTCAAAACAGAACAATTTACAAGTCCCCCAAATTGGAAGGGGCTACACTGATAAATCCTCTCCTGATCACATGTTTTAAAATCACTAAACTCCCCAATAATGCGATCCATGGTGAACGCAGACAAACTTGATGCATAAGAAGAGGCATTGTCCCTTCTTATGACGTTATCTGAAAGTTAAAGAAATGGCATTTGGAAGAACCGCACCAAACAATGAAGGTCTGTGATTGGTCGAAAATCTGGTCTATGACAGGATAAAAAATCAGCAGGACAGTAATGCCACAGATTCTGTTTCTTTCCCTGCATCTGCGGGGATAGTAGACACCCCCAGATGTAAAAGGTGTGTATTTTGTGGCCCGCAAATCAAATGTTAAATTAAGATACGGCACTTGTTAAAACTGAGTTTGACACCCCTGCTCTAAACTAACCTAGTGTGACACAAGCTAAAATAAAATAGGAATTAGTAATTAATGAAGCTGAATTTCCTTCATGGTTACCGCGAATGTCACAATTTCCATGAAATGTTCTCACTGTTGTGTAATATGTAGTTCCCCGTGAAAAATTCCCATTTCTGTTAAATAGTGTAAATATACATATTTTCTATCACTTAAAAATAAATGCAAATGTTTGCCTTATTAACACACTACCTGTAACACTGCATTAGGAACCTGGCAACCAATTTAGCGCATAGAGCTGCATGATTTCTTTAAACTCTCTTCAACGAAAAAGACACCAGCTTCATCAAAGATCTGAACGATTTCTGCTAAAGATCGTTCTCTCTGGTACAAGAAGAGCACACCAATACACCAGTTTTAAATGTGACACTATTTTTTATGCTTTCATAATATTATGGCCTGGCTTGTCTTTTCCCTTCTTGGTTTCTTCTAGGTTGCATTGCTGCTCTGCTCCCTCCGCTGGCTCCTTATCATCGCTTGCATCCAATTCAAAACTCTTGTACTCACCTATCGCTGCATCATTTCTCCATACACCCACTCTCGCCCCCTCCACTCCTCTAACAATGACAGATTAGGTGTGCCACCCCTTCGTTCCCCACTTCCAGATCCCACTCTTTCTCCACCTTTGCCCCGGTGGATCGACCTACCGACGGATATCAGGATTGCTCAGTCCTTGACTACCTTCCGGCGCCTCCTCACACACCTGTTCGGACAGCATCTGTAAACTTCACAACTCTCGACTATACTGGACTATATGGCACCCTATTGTACCAGTACTTGCATCAGCTTGAACTTATACTAAACTGCTCCATACTTTGCCGTATTCTACTACTGCTCTTAATTATAACTATTTTCTGTATCTTATATTGATTTTACTCTTAAAGGTCTCCGTACTAACATTTTTTGTAATTGCTCTTATGTGAAATAATTCTTATCCATTTATCGTACTTACTATGTGCTCTTAATGGAATTCTTAATGGAATTTAGTCATACAAGCAAATATCAAAACTTATAACAGCTATTAGTCGAATTCACCCTAATGTAATTATTTGCTGTATTCATTAATTTGCTATTATTTGAATCTGATCTTATTTTCTACTGATTTTACTGTACTTTATAACTGCTCTTATCTGTAATGTGATAACTTATAATGTGATATTTTGTAACAACTGTAAGCCGCCCTGGATAACGGTGCCTGCTGAGAAATAAATAAATAAATAAATAATCATTAAATATATTGAAATACCTATTTTATACCATGATATGCCATTAAATAAGCAATTTATTTTTTCAGTGAAAAAAACTGCCCCACTAAGTAAATCATTCATCACAATTTGATAAGTGATCCAGCTATTTGAAAAAATATGTCGCATACAGCTGGACTGATGTATGGGCAGACAGATGGCTCAATATATAGACCCAGAATCTGATATTCAATAACTTATGCTAAATAATTTTAATAAACAGTTTTATGACAATTGGCTAAGCAGTTCTCCAAGTATATTGAAAAATGTGAAGTGTGACATACCTATGTACAGTGGCTCTCAAAAGTATTCACCCCCCCTTGGACTTTTCCACATTTCATTGTGTTACAACATAATGTCAAAGTGAAAAATAAAATCTACAAATTGTTCTAAATTAGTTACAAATACAAAACAGAAAATAATTTATTGCATAAGTATTCACCCCCTTGAGTCAATATTTGGTAGAGGCACCTTTGACAGCAATTACAGCCATGAGTCTATTTGGATAAGTCTCTACCAGCTTTGCACATCTGGACACTGCAATTTTTGCCCATTCTTCTTTGCAAAATTGCTCAAGCTCTGTCAAGTTGGATGGGGACCTTTGGTGAACAGCAATTTTCAACTCTTTCCACATATTTTCAATTGGATTGAGGTCCGGGCTTTGACTGGGCCACTCCAGGACATTGACCTTTTTGTTTTTAAGCCACTGCAGTGTGGCTTTGGCTGTATGTTTGGGGTCATTGTCCTGCTGGATGATGAATCTTCTCCCAAGGCCCAGGTCTCTTGCAGACTTCAGCAAGTTTTCCTCCAGGATTTCTCTGTACTTTGCAGTTCTCAGGATGATGTTCGGAAGCATTTAAACTAGAAAGGAAGGGGGGAGAAATCAACAAAAAAACAGAAGGGAGACCGCATCAAAACAAGAACAACAACTCAGGTAAGACAACCATTAAATGTATTTATCTAAATGCTAGAAGTATCAGAAACAAAATTCTAGAACTTGAAGCTACTGCACTAACAGGTAACTATGATGTGATAGGTGTTACAGAAACGTGGTTATCTGAGAGTGATGGGGACGAATATAATATTTGTGGGTATACACTGTATAGGAAAGACAGGCAGGACAGAAGAGGAGGAGGGGTAGCGCTATACATAAGAAACAGTCTTGAAGCCCAGGGGTTAAACCTGGACAAAGAAAATAAAACCGAATCAATATGGGTCAGAATAACAGACAAAAATTCAAAAGGCATAATAATAG
>NW_024474951.1:0-7000 GCF_017654505.1 Polyodon spathula
GAGCATGCTATAGACCGCCAGATTCAGACGGTGAGCACAATAATCTGTTATACAATGACATTAGAAATGTGTGTAGCAAAGGAGAAGCCATACTAATGGGGGATTTCAACTTCCCCCAAATAAAATGGGAAAACCCGGTGGGTAGCGCGAAGGATGAAATAGAAATGGTGGAAATGACAAATGACTGCTTCCTAACACAATTTGTGAAGGCACCCACTAGAGGGGAGGCATGCCTTGATTTAGTCTTTTCAAATAACGAAGATAGAATAACTAAAACAGAGGTCAGAGAACCACTGGCAAACTCAGACCATAACATGGTCTCATTTGAAGTGTTTTTTAAATCCCCAAAAGTAAAGACTAAAGTTAAGGTTTACAATTTTAGAAAAGCAAACTATGAAGGCATGAAACAGAGACTAACAGAAGTAGATTGGAGTAAAATAGAGAAAACACCCACAGAAGAAGGATGGTTGTTCTTCAAAAATGTAGTACTAGAGGCGCAAAACAATTACATCCCTAAAGTAGACAAATCTAAATGTAAAACTAAATTGCCAAAATGGTTTAATAGATCAATTAAAAAAAATATTCAGCGAAAAAAGGCACTTTACAGAGCATTAAAAAAGGACCGAAAAGAAAGTACGCAGAAAGAGTACACGGAACTGCAAACGCAAGTCAAAAAGGAAGTTAGAAAGGCCAAGAGAGAAATAGAAATGAACATTGCTAAGGGAGCTAAAACCAATTCCAAAATGTTTTTCCAATATTACAACAGCAAGAGAACATTCAAAGAGGAGATTAAATGTTTAAGAGATACAAATGGCAAAATCGTAGAGGAAGAAAAAAAAATAGCAAATATGTTAAATGATTACTTTTCACAAGTTTTTACAAAGGAAGATACTGACAACATGCCCCACATGTCATCCAGTTCCTATCCAGTTTTAAATAACTTTAGCATAACTGAGGCAGAAGTGTTAAAGGGACTAGGAGCTCTTAAAATAAACAAATCCCCTGGGCCGGACGAGATCCTCCCAGTAGTACTCAAAGAAATGAAAGAAGTAATTTACAAACCGCTAACCAAGATCATGCAGCAGTCTCTTGACACAGGGGTGGTACCGACAGACTGGAAAATTGCAAACGTAATACTGATCCACAAAAAGGGAAACAAAACTGAACCAGGTAACTACAGACCAGTAAGCCTGACTTCTATTATATGCAAACTTATGGAAACTATAATAAGATCCAAAATGGAAAATTACCTATATGGTAACAGGGTACTGGGAGACAGTCAACATGGTTTTAGGAAAGGGAGATCGTGTCTAACTAACTTGCTTGATTTTTTTGAGGATGCAACATCGATAATGGATAATTGCAAAGCATATGACATGGTTTATTTAGATTTCCAGAAAGCTTTTGACAAAGTCCCGCACAAAAGATTAATTCTCAAACTGAACGCAGTTGGGATTCAAGGAAACACATGTACATGGATTAGGGAGTGGTTAACATGTAGAAAACAGAAAGTACTGATTAGAGGAAAAACCTCAGAATGGAGTGTGGTAACCAGTGGTGTACCACAGGGATCAGTATTAGGTCCTCTGCTATTCCTAATCTACATTAATGATTTAGATTCTGGTATAGTAAGCAAACTTGTTAAATTTGCAGACGACACAAAAGTAGGAGGAGTGGCAAACACTGTTGCAGCAGCAAAGGTCATTCAAAATGATCTAGACAAGATTCAGAACTGGGCAGACACATGGCAAATGACATTTAATAGAGAAAAGTGTAAGGTACTGCACGCAGGAAATAAAAATGTACATTATAAATATCATATGGGAGATATTGAAATTGGAGAAGGAATCTATGAAAAAGACCTAGGAGTTTTTGTTGACTCAGAAATGTCTTCATCTAGACAATGTGGGGAAGCTATAAAAAAGGCTAACAAGATGCTCGGATACATTGTGAAAAGTGTTGAATTTAAATCAAGGGAAGTAATGTTAAAACTGTACAATGCACTAGTAAGACCTCATCTTGAATATTGTGTGCAGTTCTGGTCACCTCGCTATAAAAAAGATATTGCTGCTCTAGAAAGAGTGCAAAGAAGAGCGACCAGAATTATTCCGGGTTTAAAAGGCATGTCATATGCAGACAGGCTAAAAGAATTGAATCTGTTCAGTCTTGAACAAAGAAGACTACATGGCGACCTAATTCAAGCATTCAAAATTTTTTAAAAAATTTTAACATAAATTGTAATTTAACGATTGTATTTAACACCTTAATTGCACACAGGTGGATTCCATTCAACTAATTATGTGACTTCTAAAGACAATTGTTTGCACCAGAGCTTATTTAGGTGTGTCATTGCAAAGGGGGTGAATACTTATGCAATCAATTATTTTCTGTTTTGTATTTGTAATTAATTTAGAACAATTTATAGATTTTATTTTTCACTTTGACATTTGGACACTTTTGTGTTGATAAGTGGCAAAAACTCCTAATTAGAGCAATTTTGATTCCATGTTGTAACACAATAAAATGTGGAAAAGTCCAAGGGGGGTTAATACTTTTGAGAGCCACTGTACCTACATACAGCACGACCGCCTCTACTATATCGTCTTTGCAATGGATTTCATCTACAGTGGGGAATAATAATTTTATAAATCCTTCCTGTGGTACACTTCTCTATGCATGTCTCAAATATGCTGTTTTTAAAGAAACACGTGTTTTTTATTTTTATTCTAAAACATGATGGGGTCTATTGAATTGATCTAAATGGTCACAGACCCAAATACTGCTGCTGTTTAACAGCTTCTCCAACTCTTTACTTCTCTAAGTAAAATATCAGGCTTGTTCCCACTTTAAACAGGGCTTTATTTAGATCAATTGCTGTTTATATCAATCAAAGAGACTCCAATAGCTGGTACAACACCAGGTTAAGGAATGTTTTCATGTTTATCTGTAACTAAAACATTGGATGGTGGTATATGTGGTAATATTTAAAGAAATGTATAGCATTCTAGAAGGATACAGTGGCTTGCGAAAGTATTGACCCCCTTGGCATTTTTCCTATTTTGTTGCCTTACAACCTGGAATTAAAATGGATTTTTATTTGGATTTCATGTAATGGACATATACAAAATAGTCCAAATTGGTGAAGTGAAATGAAAAAAATAACTTGTTTAAAACAATTCTAAAAAATAAATAACAGAAAAGTGGTGTGTGCATATGTATTCACCCCCTTTGCTATTAAGCCTTTAAATAAGATCTGGTGCAACCAATTACCTTCAGAAGTCACATAATTAGTTAAATAAAGTCCACCTGTGTGCAATCTAAGTGTCACATGATCTGTCACATGATCTCAGTATATATACACCTGTTCTGAAAGGCCCCAGAGTCTGCAACACCACTAAGCAAGGGGCACCACCAAGCAAGCGGCACCATGAAGACCAAGGAGCTCTCCAAACAGGTCAGGGACAAAGTTGTGGAGAAGTACAGATCAGGGTTGGGTTATAAAAAAATATCCAATACTTTGAACATCCCACAGAGCACCATTAAAGCCATTATTAAAAAATGGAAAGAATATGGCACCACAACAAACCTGGCAAGAGAGGGCCGCCCACCAAAACTCACGGACCAGGCAAGGAGGGCATTAATCAGAGAGGCAACAAAGAGACCAAAGATAACCCTGAAGGAGCTGCAAAGCTCCACAGTGGAGATTGGAGTATCTGTCCATAGGACCACTTTAAGCCGTACACTCCACAGAGCTGGGCTTTACGGAAGAGTGGCCAGAAAAAAGCCATTGCTTAAAGAAAAAAATAAGCAAACACGTTTGGTGTTCACCAAAAGGCATGTGGGAGACTCCCCAAACATATGGAAGAAGGTACTCTGGTCAGATGAGACTAAAATTGAGCTTTTTGGCCATCAAGGAAAACGCTATGTCTGGCGCAAACCCAACACCTCTCATCACCCAATGAACACCATCCCCACAGTGAAGCATGGTGGTGGCAGCATCATCCTGTGGGGATGTTTTTCATCGGCAGGGACTGGGAAACTGGTCAGAATTGAAGGAATGATGGATGGCGCTAAATACAGGGAAATTCTTGAGGGAAACCTGTTTCAGTCTTCCAGAGATTTGAGACTGGGACAGAGGTTCACCTTCCAGCAGGACAATGACCCTAAGCATACTGCTAAAGCAACACTTGAGTGGTTTAAGGGGAAACATTTAAATGTCTTGGAATGGCCTAGTCAAAGCCCAGACCTCAATCCAATTGAGAATCTGTGGTATGACTTAAAGATTGCTGTACACCAGCGGAACCCATCCAACTTGAAGGAGCTGGAGCAGTTTTGCCTTGAAGAATGGACAAAAATCCCAGTGGCTAGATGTGCCAAGCTTATAGATACATACCCCAAGAGACTTGCAGCTGTAATTGCTGCAAAAGGTGGCTCTACAAAGTATTGACTTTGGGGGGGTGAATAGTTATGCACGCTCAAGTTTTCAGTTTTCTTATTTCTTGTTTGTTTCACAATAAAAAATATTTTGCATCTTCAAAGTGGTAGGCATGTTGTGTAAATCAAATGATACAAACCACCAAAAAATCAATTTTAATTCCAGGTTATAAGGCAACAAAATAGGAAAAATGCCAAAGGGGGTCAATACTTTTGCAAGCCATTGTACACCTAAAGAGAAGGGATAGGAAAAGGAAAGAATGTCGGTTATTAGTTAAGTGGGAAAGATTTCCTGGTATAATGCTGTTGTTTTGTCATTTCCAAATGGGCTATCTGTTATTGGTTGTGTTATCAATTGTTGTGTAGCTGATATTGTCGCATGCTGTTTGAAGTTGCAATCATGTTAATTCAAGCGTAGATATTAGTAGGTGAAATCAATCATATTCATGTTGAGCAAAACGCATTTCAACATTGAATGCATTGAGAAAGACTAAACGTTTTTCATAGAACTTTAGAAGTTCCTTTTACTATCATTACAGAATTCTTACCGTTCTACATAAACATCACTATACACAACTGCATTGATCTGAAGAGCTATATCATATATATGTTTCTATAATATAAAAATGGGGTATTTTCAAGCAACATCCCTTAAAAAAGCATTACGATCTAAATGTAACACGTTTTTACAAAATACAATAGAATTTTTTTTTACAAAATACAGTAATGTGATGTAATGTAATTTGGCTTGTCTGCAGTATTTGTGGGATAGGGCTTTATCACCCTGACATCCATGCAATCTCACAAATACTGCCACGCTTAGGATTTGTTATTACCCTGATTCCAGACTTATTTATGAAATATGTATACTTGTATAAAATATTCTCGTTATCATTTTTTAGTTGGTAATGCCCATTTTGTTATTTGAAGTTTGAATGAATAAATAATCTTTGTGGACATCTACATTAGGAAAACTCCTGGTTAATCTACTTCATGAATGTCACAGGTCACAAACCTTGTTTATTTTGTTTCACTTTGTGTTTGTTTTTTGCTTCACTGGGTGTTTCTTTCTTTACTGGAAGTGTGAGGCATAACAACATAAGAACATAGGAGAGTTTACAAACGAGAGGAGGCCATTCGGCCCATCTTGCTTGTTTGGTTGTTAGTAGCTTATTGATCCCAGAATTTTATCAAGCAGCTTCTTGAAGGATCCCTTATTTCTGAGAAATACTCAGAAAAATATTGAGAAATGTTAAACGTATTAAGAATATTAATTTCTTATTTCTAATATAATATGATTGGTGTATATTTAAGAATGCAAATTTTCATTATCAGAAACTGTTGGATATAATAATGGTCAATGTGGCAGGCAGAAGAGTGTGGAGCTATGTTTTTTATTTAAAAAACAGAAATAATAAAAAAAAAGAAACAGGGTCCAAAATATACAGTTCATACAAAACGATACAAAACAAACTCTATTATTCCACAATTAGCAATCAATTACTAATTAGGGAATAGCCATATTCCCCACGTGTATTCGGCATGGATGGAATTAACCCCATCCCTGCCAAACTTAAATACTCCCCACACACACTACCACAACCTGTCAAAGTCAACATTAGGCCACGTTACATGAGCGTTTGTTTCTCGAGACATCTGTTTTTCTGAAATAAACGCGGACATGGTGCCTTTTTGTGTTTACATGTAAAGCCTCTCATTTCCCTTTGGAACGCATACTTTTCCCTGAATGCTATGCAAATGAAGGAGAGGGGGAGGGGGGTCAGATTTAAATTAGTCATGCTGACGGCCCACTTAGATTCTCATGCTGTTAACGGTGAAAGTCCCCAAAATACTGTTTACATGAGCAGAGAACAGTTTCACAAGAGAGAATCTGCATGTCATCGTGTGTGATGTAAATGGTTATTAAGGATCTGATTTGCTGATAGATAAGATGATAGATATTAAAGATCTGATTTGCTGATAGATAAGATCAGATAGATATTAAAGATCTGATTTGCTGATAGATAAGATCAGATAGATATTAAAGATCTGATTTGCTGATAGATAAGATCAGATAGATATTAAAGATCTGATTTGCTGATAGATAAGATCAGATAGATATTAAAGATCTGATTTGCTGATAGATAAGATCAGATAGATATTAAAGATCTGATTTGCTGATAGATAAGATCAGATAGATATTAAAGATCTGATTTGCTGATAGATAAGATCAGATAGATATTAAAGATCTGATTTGCTGATAGATAAGATCAGATAGATATTAAAGATCTGATTTGCTGATAGATAAGATCAGATAGATATTAAAGATCTGATTTGCTGCTGATTCTATAGATTCTAGCAATAGCTATGATTTCTAAACTAAACACGCAGGTGTTATGATACAGGTCACCACTGATGTGACGTGTAGTGTGCTCTACAGTCCCCGCGATCTTGTTCAGGGAAGCAGAGGAGCAGCTACCTCAGCCTCCAGCAAGAATTGCACAACAGCAATATGAAGAGGGTCCTGCTATTAGAGATGCACTGCTATCTTTATTTTTGTAACCTG
>NW_024474952.1:0-2000 GCF_017654505.1 Polyodon spathula
ACGGTGTACTTTTATTTTGTATCACATTTTTGTTTCATTAGCTTATTTTGTATCTCTTTATACCAAATATAGCATCCTCATTTGCGCTGTACTTGTATGACTGCTTCTGCTTAATAAAGAATTGGAATATTGAGTAGTATTGTTGATTCCCAAGAAATAAGTCATGAAAATTCCACACCACATTTTATTTTGAGAGTGGATTAAACAATGTTTGTGTTGTGCATTGTATCAGGAGGCCTCATCATATCCTCTTCCCTTATGGATATTAACACCCAACTCTCTTCATCGCTCCAAAGACGTAAGTGGAGGATGGACACAGGTTTTTCTCAGACATGAGTAACTAGGAGAAATTGCATTGCAGAATAGTTATACACATTTAAACAAAGTATTTAGTAGTACTTTACAATAAAGTAATGTTTTGACAGTTGTTTGAAAAGCTACCCGAAACCGAACGACCTCATCTGCAGACAGGGAGTGAGCGTTACTCTAGTGTCAGCGGTGGGATTTTCTTAAGTAAAAAATAAAAAATTGAAAAGAGAGAGAGAGAGAGAGAGAGAGAGAGAGAGAGAGAGAGAGAGAGAATGTCAGAACCTGGCAGCTAAGATAATATCATTGGAGTGAGAGAGACAATATCCCGTCCCATATTTATGCCCAAAGTGTTTAGTGGTACAGGGGGCGGAATTGGAAAGATTGGGCAGACCAAATTGACCTGGTAGCAGATATAAATAATTGGGATGATCGGTTAAACTTAAATTTATGGGGCTCTTAATTTTGGGTCGGGCAAGAGAAATTTATGAAGGCTTGCAAGCAGAAGTACAAGATAATTATGAAAATTACAAAATTGCTATGCAGAGGTATTTGACTCCTCAGACCAGTGATGAAGGCTACCATATTGAACTGCAAAATCGAAAGCGGCAGGCAAAGGAAAGTATTAGAGAGTTTGGTAGTGCTATCAGATTGTTGGTTTCTAAGGCATATCCTAGAGCCGATGTAGACGCTCGAGATACAATAGCTTGTGATAATTTCATAATGCATGTAGGCAGTGGAGAGCTGAGAATACAGCTCTGTAGTGCTGAACCAAAGAATTTGGAAGAAGCAATTAATTTGGCTTCAGAAATTGAATTGATTAGGGGATTGGAGAACAGCACTATAACATCCCCTAGTGATGCCGCCATACGGACTGTGAATTCACCGGAAACAACTGTTGGGGATAGTAGAGGGGCTGCAGAAGGAAATATACCAATTAAAAGAGGTTAATCAGGGAAGGTCTAGGGAACAGCATCACTGGTCACCTCTTCCCCATAACAATGGGCCTCAGAGGTTATCGCCCTCAAGAATTAGGAGAAACCAAGGGGATAGGCAATGCTTGAATTGTGGGAGTTGGAGGCATTTAAGCAGAGCCTGTCTTGAACCAACGGAAAACTAGAGGGGTTAGGGGAGTTTGGCCGCAAGCCTGTCCAATTGCTTACATCTGAAAATCAGCCAGAGGTGTATTGCCCCTCCTTGAGTGTAGGAGATGGTGTGTACTTGAAGGGAAGATTTTAAGTGTATCTTGCCAATTTTTAATTCATACTGGAGCTCAAGTCTCTCTATTGAGTGAAACATTTTTCAATCAGATTTCCCCTAGTGTTGCTCTCACCCCTTATAATAAGAGTGTTAGAACTGCTAATAATGAGACACTGGGAGTGTATGGTGTATGATTTTGATGGCTTACAGCTGTCTCATGTATTTTTTATAGTTAAAGATGCTTGTACATTAGCACTGTTAGGCACTGACTTTTTATCCAAATTGGGGGTTAGCATAGTCTTAAGAGCAAAAACGTGTGCCTTTTTAAATCAGGCTGTTGCTTTGGTGTCTAAGTTTAATGAGTGTGTAGTCTGTTTGAGTGAGAGTGTGATTGTTCCAGGGTTTGTATGGTCAAGGTTGTGATGGGATTGTGGAACCAGCTTTTGCCTTTACTGAAAAATATAATGTCTTTGTGGCTAGAAAGACTCACCCTT
>NW_024474953.1:0-7532 GCF_017654505.1 Polyodon spathula
GTGGTGGAGAGTTGGTAGTTCATGTAGCTAATTTGGAGGGGGAACCACAGGAGTTCTGGAAGGGAACAGTTATTGCTGAGTTTACTGCGGGAGTGACAGTGATGCATCTTGAACAGGTGGAGGATAAAAATTCATGTGATAGTGCGGATGTGTTAGTTCATGAGTTGGGATTACCAAAACGTGGGCTATCTACTACACAATATGAAGAAGTTAGACAAGAACTACAGCAACACCTATCTGTGTTTAGTTTAGGTGATAATGACCTTGGCAAAACTTCTCTTGTATATCACCAAATCAAAACAGGATCATCCAGACCTATCAAGATGGGTCCCAGGAACATGCCAGTGCACCTCCAAGAAGTTAGCATCCATCTGCAAGGGATGCTGGAGAATGACATCATCAGACCATCACACAGCCCCTGGGCAGCTCCAGTGGTGCTGGTGCGGAAGAAGGATGGGAAGCTCAGGTTCTGTGTTGATTACAGGAAGCTGAATGAGGTCACAGTAAAGGACGCATACCCCCTCCCTCGAATAGATGATACGCTGCACAGTTTGGCTGGAGCACAGTGTTTCTCAACTCTTGACTTGGCCAATGGTTACTGGCAAGTCGAGATGAATCCCCATGGTCAAGAGAATGCTTTTTCCACCAGGTATGGCTTGTATGAATTGAATGTCTTGTCTTTTGGCCTTTGCAACGCTCCAAGTACATTCCCACGTTTGATGGAGCTTGTGCTGGCTGATTTGCAGTGTTTGGTCTATTTGGACAATATTATTAAAGTCAGACTTTCGAGGAACACCTGGCATGTCTGGGGGAAATACTTGGGAGCCTGAAGCAAGCTAACCTGAACGTCAAGCCAAGCAAGTGCCAGTTATTGCTGCTGAAGTCAAATACTTGGGGCATGTCATATCAGAAGAAGGGATTTCAGCCAACCCAAGTAAAGTTGATGCTATTCAATCTTGGCCAGTACCGAGAAACTCCACTGATGTAAGGAGCTTCCAAGGCTCACCACGCACCAGTGACCCCTGTAGTCTGGCTGGGTGCCTGTGGGCTTGCCTGTTAGCTGCCCGGGAGCTGCATTGTCCTCCTAGGCTACATGGTGAATCCGCAGTGTGTAAAGAAGCGGCCGGCTGACGGCACACACTTCGGAGGACAGTGTGTGTTCGTGTTTTCTGCTCCCGAGTCAGTGCAGGGGTGGTAGCAGTGAGCCGAGCCTAAATAATAATTGGCCATTTCAAAAAAAGGGAATAATAATAATAATTGGCAATGACTAAATTAAAAGGAGATTAGAGGAGCAGAGAGGAGGTGGCATCACCCGACAGAGGGACCTTCAGGTTCTCATCCTCAACCTTCCGGGCAGACAGTAGGTGACATCCCCAATACCTGGTGGATTTACCAACAGGGGGTAGAATCGGCTTCAACCCACCTGTTTCGTAGCACCCAAGACATGAGAGATCAATGGATCCCAGGCAACCTAACAACATCGAACTTGTTTCATCACACTCAAGCAACAAGACTGGTGTTTTCCAGGCACACTAGCAGTATCAAATCTGTTTCATCGCCCTCAAGCAATGAGAGACCAGGGGTTCCCAGGCACTCTAGCAGTATTGACCTGTTTCGTAGCACACAATCAATGAAAGACTGGTGTTTCCCAGGCACCCTAGCAGCATCGAACCTGTTTCATCACATTCAAACAACAAGAGACCAGTGAGTTCCCAGACACTCTAGCAGCATCGAACCTGTTTCATCACACTCAAGGAAAGAGAAACCAGGGGTTCCCAGGCACCCTAGCAGCATTGAACCTGTTTCATCGTACTCAAGCAACGAGAGACCGGTGGTTTCTAGGCACTCTAGCAGCATCAAACCTGTTTCATCGCACTAAAACAACGAGAGATCTGTGGTTCCCAGGCACATTAATGACATCGAACCTGTCTCATCTCATATAAGCCATACTGAACCTATTTCATTGAACACAAGCGATAGTGGACCAGTTGTTTTGACGTACCCCAGTGGTGGTGAAGTAGTGTCAGTGGTGGTCCCTTGCACCATAGCAGTGGTAAATTGACAGTCCCCTCTTCCGCTAGGAGTGGGATGACTGCCCCAGAATTGGGGGGATTGAATAGCTCAGTACCATCTGGTGGACTGTTATAGTCAGGTCGGCAGCGTCGACCGCCAGTGTGGCAACAAGACTATGTATGCTTTGTGGCTTATTGGCTTCAGAAGAATGTATGCATGGACAATATATGAATTTTGTACAAAACAGATCGAGACATCTGTTTTTTTTCTTGAGACTGAGACGTGGGGACGCAGGTTTTAGAAGGGAGGGGGTAGTGTAATGTCTGTTTTGTATTGTCCTGATAATTGTAATTACGTAAATTGGCTGCTTGTTAGGAGGGGAGATAAAGATACAGGAAAAATGGGAGTAGGGAGATGTGTGACTGAAACAGGAGTGCTGGGTGTACCCAACTCGTGACGAACTTTCATTATAAAGAAGAAAGAAAGAAAGAAAGAAAGAAAGAAAGAAAGAAAGAAAGAAAGAAAGAAAGAAAAAAAAAAAAGAAAGAAAGAAAGAAAGAAAGAAAGGATTATAAGACAAAAGAAAAAAGAAAGAAAGAACCTACATCTTGCAAGAAAGAAAGAAAGAAGAAAGAAAGAAAGAAAGGGGCTTGAGAGATATTTCTTGGTATACTACATCACGGCTTTTGGAAAGTTAAACCTGGACGCTTGCAGTTCCGGAGGCGTATGCAATACTTAAAGTGAACTTGACCTAAAGTGGCTGTTTAAACTTACTGCAGCTGACGTGCAGGTTCACCGACCAAACTAGGTAAGACAAAACCTTTCTTCCTTTAGTGGGTGTGACCTTTTCCTCTCGAACAGTACTGCATGTAAAGTATATTTTAACTACTGATTATATTTACCTTAGCTTCATGGGGTGGGACACCAGAATTAAAGGATTATGTTAATAAAGTATTATTGCAGTCTGTTTGTAGCATGCTATCAGAATCTGGAGGGGGGTGTGTTGATTGCTGACTGGGTAGTTAGCGCAGCCTGCAA
This sequence comes from Polyodon spathula, assembly GCF_017654505.1. Taxonomy (NCBI): domain Eukaryota; kingdom Metazoa; phylum Chordata; class Actinopteri; order Acipenseriformes; family Polyodontidae; genus Polyodon; species Polyodon spathula. The sequence goes on from NW_024474953.1 coordinate 3,052, forward strand.
GGGTTTGCAGGTGTGTGGATTTATTATTTTATTGAGAGTGTTTTTTTGTTGTTGGTTTGTTATTGCACATCAAGTTCTATTATGTTTTGAGTGTGTGAGTGATTTTATGTATTTCAGTTGATTATTAGAAAGCACTTTGTTTGGAGTTTCTCATTATTTAATTTGTGTTATACCCACCTAGGTGTGCTCATATTTTATTGTGCGTATTTACCCCCCCCCCCCACACATACACACGTCTAAAGTCTTAATTGCACAATGTCACTTTGTATTGCTGCTATTGTTTGTAATTACTGAAAGATATTTAATTCTATACGATTTTAATTAGACTATCAAATAAAAGATGATTGTTTTTTATTTCTTGTGTGAAATTGGTATTATTTGAGCTCCCCGGGTTCCTACATTCCTTTATTGCCAATATCCGGCCTTTACTGGACAACGAAGGTGGTGGCAGCGTTGAGCTCCCCGAACCCGGACAACCTTGCCTGCAGACAGGGAGTGAGCATTACACACAAGTAAACTGGCCTATTCATAGAACTTTACTTTATAATATCAGTCAAAATGCCTACTTTTAATTAACTTACAATGTACTTTTTCCTAGAAACATTATGCCATCTCCTTCAGCCAGCGCATCTTAACTTTATTCTTTTTTTTTTCGGTACCTTTGTCAAATGACCTTGTAATTGTACTATCTCACCTAATGTACCAATGATGAAAGGTGTTGACTTAAAATATACTGTTAATGGATGAGGGTGTAATAAAAAATGCTTTGGGGGAACATCCCTCACATTGTGTCATCCCAAGCTTTCATCGAGAGGACACTATTGCTATTAAAAAACACTTTAATACCTGCATTTACCTTGAACTTGTAGGGTCAATTACAACAAACAAAAAAGAGTGTACTAACTGGGGAAGATCCCATGGTTAGTACAGAGAACGATACTAAACTAGTACGCAAGTAAATACCAATTGCAACGACCTAAGCAGCTGTGCATTAACCATTTTCTCAACTGAGGCAAACCCAAAGTAACAGCTGTTGCCTTCTGGATACTAAAACATGTTACTAAGTTAGTCCACAAATGTCTGTAGACTAAAGATTTGTGGTATCATACTAACTTGAACAAATATGAACAATTCCAAAATGTATTGCCAACTTTTATGAAACTGTACTATTCATAACCAAAAATGATTTGAAATCTTTAAAAAAAAAAAAAAACATTAAAAAATGTATAAAAATGTTTGTAACAAAACCAGTTTCAATCTTATTCAACTTATCCAACTTAACATAGGCCTACTTCATAAATAATAATAATAATAATAATAATAATAATAATAATAATAATAATAATAATAATAATTCCAGTACAACTTTCCAGTGTCTCTACTTTCTGCCTCTTCCACAGATTTTTTGTAGTGCTGTTCCTGGCCGACTCTTTGCTTACACATGTATTCCATGCAGAGTTGCTGTGAAACTGGCAGAGTGAAACTGTGCACATATGTGTTTGTGTGGGGAATACTGGGTTGGCAGGGAGGGGGTTTAAACTCTCCCTGCAGATACATGTGGGAATGTGGCTGGAGCCATGAACTGAATACATAATAAAATGATTAATTAAGGTTCCACTTGTGTATAAATAGGGTGATCACAGGTGTTAGTGGGTAGGGATAGTCTACCTGCCTACAAAAAAAAGATAATACTAAGAGTCAGAGGATGGCTATTTAAATAACCACTACGATAGTCTATATTTAAATGGTTTAATTAGTCTTATCATTTGACAGTGAGTCCTGGCAAGTTTGTTGCAATTGACCTGTAATGATTCATCAGGTATATAGTTCCACTGAGAAAAGCTTTAGGAAAATAGTCCCACAAATTTTCATAATCCTCTATAGAGTTACATAGTTATAGAAAAAAAAAAAAAAAAAAAAAAACTTTATGAAACAAATAACTTTTTTCACTTTACTGAGAGGTGCTTATAGTTGTGATTGGCTAACTTGGCATGAACAGGTATAGGAGGCAGTGTGGTCCAGTGATTACAGTCCAGGGGTTTGTAACCAGAAAGTCATCGGTTCTAATCCCACCTCTGCCCCTGACTCACTGTGTGACCCTGAGCAAGTCACTTAACCTCCTTCTGCTCCATCCTGCAGATGAGATGTTAAATCAATGTCCTATTGTAAGAGACTCTGCATATAATGCACAGTTCATAGCCTACCCCTGTAAAGCTCTTTATGATGGTGGTTCACTATGGAAGGCACTATATAAAGATATTATTATAAGACTGGTTGCTTTCGTCGGTGCAAAATATCAACTGGCTTTTTTTGGTGGACAATAAAATAGATTTGGACCAATTGTGTCTTTATTTAATATTTGCTGTCCAATAAATGTGAACTAAGCCTTCAATACAGCAAGTCAAAATGAAAAAGACTGTACTTGCGCGGATTGATTTTAAATTTGATTCACAGGTGATGCTGTGACATTCCAGTGGGCATCTACTGTGTATTAATGCCCGCTATAGCTGGAAGCTGATTGGCTGATGATACTGAATTGTTTTCTAATGTGGATTTATATGTTGCAGTTTCTCTATTTGAATTTAACTACATGGCTGGATGGTAAGAAATGTCTCCTCAATGTAGAAATGTAGAAACAAGCATAATTGACAAAGATTTTGGCGATTCTTTATCAAAGTCAATATCTAGCAAGTTAGTGTTTTATAGTTATGATATAGCTTTATAGTTCCAACTATTCTACGCCTTGTGATTGAAAACTTCAGGGGGGAAATACAACTATTCTTTATATTTTAATATGCATCACAACTTTTCCGTCATGCAGCATGAAATTCAGTGAGACTGCCAATGCTATTTACCAGTTTTATGATTAGTAAAATTGACATGTGCAGCATTGCTGGTGCCATTTCCATCAACTTCAGTAAGCTCCAGTCAACCGTAAGTTTTTAATTTAAAAAAAAAAAAAAGTACTGAGACATGCTGAATTGGTGGACATAATAATAAGGAATTTATTCTTAGAATGACATTTGGGGTTTCTCAAGTTTAACTGTACTTTAAAATACTTTTTGAATGCCCTGAGTACATTAACTTATTGCAAAAACAACGCTGTAAAATGAGAAGACTGCTGTTGGCCCTTGATCCAAATACTGCATCTTGGCCAGTGTAAAATAAATCAAATTAAGACTGGTTTTACATGAATTTCAAATTGTATATGAATAACAGTGTTAATTTTAACGTGCAATAAAAGGATCTTAAAGAAGATTGTATATTAAGGCACAAGCAACATAGCAGTCTGATTCTCTAATCTGTTGTAAAACTGCTGCTTTTATTCTTGAGGTCGGCTTGCTACCTGTTCCAGGTAGAAAACCTTTATCAGCGTGGCTGGCATTTCAGTGAAATGTTATAGGCAGGCATTAATATACCAAGCACCAGATGGCCGCACAGTATGTGACAGCTAGTCATGCATACAGTATAATTAACTGAGTTGGCCGAGGTGCTTAAAAAGTGATTGATACATTTGAACAATGTACTTATAAAATAGCTTTCCCTGAGCTGTAACAACGGTCACAGAAAGTTGTGAAATTCATGGGAATCTACTGAATTAACAAATACTTTGCTACCATCTGTTTAATTCTGTTTTCCTTGCAAAACTGTGCTTTCCTAAATTTGAGTATGATTTTACTCTTCGAAGCAATTTGAGTTTGCTAGCAATACGCTGAAGCCAAAATATTTCTAAAGCTTAAGTATGATGCACTGTCCATTCTCTATGTGTGTTTTTTGTGTGTGCAATTTATACGGATTTGCCCAAAGAGTGGTGGGACTGGTTTGATATACAGGCGTGACCTTTAGCAGACTTATCATTTTCTTCAAGGCCCTGCCCTGATGAGATTCCAGCGGGATAATGCCTTTAAACAATGCACTTCAGACCTTTCCTTGGTCATCACTATCAACAAGCCTCAATCAGATCAAATAAGTGCAATGTTTCCTGGAAACCTGATGTAATAACAGGCCTATTTGAGGCAGCGCTTTGCCAGGAGATGCGGCCCCCTATTGAACTGAACTGAACAGCCCTAGGGAAGAATCTCTTAAGGGGGACCTGTCACATATAGCTCTTTTCAACACATTAAAATGTTACTGTATTTACATTGTATGCAGCAATGTAAATGAGAGGGTAAAAAAATGACATCTGGGAGAAACTCCAGCTGGAGTAAAAGAGCAGCAGCATTTAGAAACATTACTGTTTAGATCACTAAAATAGACCCATAGTGTATTGCCAGAAAATTTGTGCATTTTTAAAAATGCTTTACCTTATTATTCGTTTAGTTATATTGTTAGAATTACCGTTACTTATAATTTGTACAATTATTATTCCTGAATTGTGCCACTTTTCTGCAGGTTTTTAAATATGCAAGATTAAACTTTAAACAAATCGAAGTTGTGTTACTATTTGCCTTTGTTTTACGCACATTTATAATTCAGTGTTC
>NW_024474954.1:0-28931 GCF_017654505.1 Polyodon spathula
TAACCATTGACAGACTGCGTGCGGCAAGAGAAAATCACTCCAGCAACAACACAGGCTGGCTGCGCAACTGCGGTGGATCTAATTAGTTTTTTTTTTTTTAATGTAATATATTGATAAAGAAACTCAGAGGGGCCGCAACCAAACCTCAAATGGGCCGAGCCTGATTCTGAGCACCTGGTAACGTTTCGTTCATTGTTCTCTTCATTGATGTTCTAACTCTTCTACCTTTACCTCTGCCCCCCCACTTCACTTGTCTTACCTCCTCGCTGCATAAATTCAGGCGATCATTTTGGGCACAAGGAAACCTTGATGGTCTGCCATGGAACCTCTGCTTTCCTACTACGAGAACAGAACGAATTGCAGCACACCATTAACAGCAGCAACACATTCGCAACTAAACCAACTACAAATCAGAAAAGGGGATTCATTTGAGGCGTTAAGAAAATATGTTCACTGTTCCACTTAAGACTAGCACATCTATTTAGGAGGCATAATAGATTGTTTCCACATGAAAGCAACTTAATGTTGGGAAGCAAACTTACCATCAAACCAATCAATAGCTGCTTTTGCAGATGGTGGATCATCAAAAGACACAGTGGCTTCTCCCTTAAGCCTCCCGGTTGCTTTGTCAGTATACAAGTTGATCATAGGCAGGCCTGTTTTTTTGTTGATCTATGTTGTGAAAAATAAGATGAAAAGCATTGTTATTTGCCATTCATTGAAATCAGCGATGGGAGACATTAGCTCTCAGTCTAATGGAAGACACTGGTCCAACCACGTGGTTAATTAATTTACTTTTAGCTGGTAATAAAACAACTGGTGATAGAAGTCTCCAAGACTCAAGGCTGTCTACACCCCTGATTTCAATGCACCCCCTTACATTTGCACTTATATGATTAAGAAATTTCCATATCAGAGGATTACTGCAGTTTTCAAAAGTACAACTTTGAACAAAATCAAAAGTACCCCATAGTATGTTGTAGACTTGAACACAATCCTCTTTTTCTTGCGCTAAGGCAGAGTTTGTAGTCTACTGTTTCCTGCTATGTGAAGTATGGAGAGGAATCTAGTGTTATGAACCGCTACCAAGGTGACAAGTGTGCGTAATCCACATGCACATAAAACAACAAAGTCATTACACGAATGAAAGTGTGTGGAATGCATTGGGGTGCGTTTTGCACCGGTGTGTGGATATATCGTAAATTACGGTATAGAACGTTACAACACACACTGCCTCCAAGCCATGACAGTGCCAGGCAGGGATCACCCTACAAGGTACTCTTTGCTGGATAGGGATGTTTCACAAACCTTAATGATGCCGATCTGTTTGAAATATTGGGCCACCTCTTCAGGGTTTACGTTGTCCCCCAGTCCCTGGACAAAGATGGTGTTGTTGTCAGAGTTGTCCTGCTCACCACCTACAGATATACAATATACAAAAAGCCACGTTAGTCCCAAAGAACAAATATAGGACAGTTCATTCACCAAGTAAATTTTATAGTATAGTTTTAAAGACCACATGTCTTAAGGTCAACTAAACCAGCAACTTGAAGCCAACTGATTCTCCAATTAGAAATAGTGGAGAATGCATACAAGTAACTTGCTCTCATCATAAGCTATAACTGTTATAACTATTATACAATTATGAACTGGTACAGCTGTATTACAAAAAATCACACATTTATATAGTTAAGGAACTAATTATGTTTGACAATCATGTAACAAAAAGGGACATACAAAAAATAGTTATTTGCCAGTTCATGTGAAAATTGTCCACAATGCAGCGCATCTGTCCACTAATGAATATAAAAGGTGCAAAAAGACTGTCTTTATGCATGTGTCCACAAAAAGCAAAATGTCCACATTAAGTTGAGCGCACCGTATATAGTAAAAATATTTCAGTTTCAACACCATCCATCCCTGTAAAAAGGACTCTGACCTCACCTGAATCAGACCGATGTGCAAGATCTCTTGAGCCTGCAGAAGAGCAAATTGAAGAAACACCAATTGGCATGTATACTCCCATTTACATGTTCACAAATGCACAGAATTCCACCCCATATCCTCTGTTCTCAAACCTTATTTACGCTCCCTCCAAGAACGGGACCTCTGACATCTAGTTAAAAGAAAATATATTAAAAAGACTCGTTTCTGCCCCCACATGTGTGAATTTCTTCCATAGCTGTTTCGCTTTGGCAAAGCCCAAACCTTTATAATGATGGTGTTGTAGCTGTGTCAATGATAGTCTAGGAACCGGCAAAGATTTGTTTGGTCCCCATTTTTCTCTCCACCTTCGAGCGCTACACAGGTTATATTTTTCCACCACTCATGTCTGAAGCACAATGTCTTAAAATATTGTTGTATTCTCATGATAATAGCCATACAATGTTTTTTCACCCTTTACTTTTCCCACGATTTCTACCCATAAAATACGTTTCCCTAACTATAACAAAAAAAACACCCCAAGACGCCTATTAAACACATCCACATTATAAAAAAGAAATACCAACAGCCCCCAGTCGTTAACAGCTGAAGTGCATTCTTCAGCGGCGACGTCAATCACACAAGAATTGCTTGGTGGCTTTAGAGCTTTTGGGTTATACAGAATTTCCACTGAAACAGTTGTGATGCTCGACACTTACCACCGAAATTTTTGAAGCCACCACGGTCACCCCCTCTGCAGAGGAAAAATTGAAGAAATGATGCCTTCCTTTAGGTCACATTTTTGAGCTCAGGGCTCTGTACTTCTACTCTGAATATGTACTTCTTGTACGTTCTTGAAAACTAAAAACACCTCTTTATCAAGGAAAAACTTTTATTCAGGTCCAAGTAGCAAACGTTTGGTCGTTGGTTATTTCTGAACCATTTGTAAAGGGCAGACTCATGTATTTATTTAAATCTTTGCAGGCGTTTGCGGTGTGTTCAAGTTGCAGACTTCTCTGCATCATAAAACACATCTTTACTTTTGCAGAAGCGAAGGAAACTGGACTACTGTGCAAAAGCATTATGCAATGCTAATACTTAAAGCCCAGTGAAGCCATGACCATTCCTCCGAACCCCAATTCGCTTAGGTGGAAAATCTGTCGCACACTCGTCTTCTGTCTGGCAATTGTGCTTACTGACCAACATGTAAAATAACTTGCCTTATCTGTTAACACAACGTACTTATGTCATATACTAGCTACTGTGCATATTTTTAAAAGTGCACTGCCGCCTTCAACAGCTGAGTATTGGAGACGTTTAATTTCATTTTCACTCTGAAAACCTTGTAGCACCCAAAACATGGAGACCCAAGTTAAGAACAGAAGAGGCATCTGAACTGCCTAACAAACAAACAGGTACAGCTCATTTGGCCACCTACACATCTATTTAAAAATGTCTGGGGATTACGGCATGCTTGCATGTCAACTCTTTTGTACAAGATATTGTTATGGATTCAATTTCCCCTTTAATGCTAGAGTGTATTAGACTCCTACGGTATTTCCTGTGGTATATTAGTTTACTTTTGCGAACCAGATTGGCTACAAGTATGCAGACACAGAATCCTCAGGGGAGAAACCACAGCACATACTGACCCAAAGCCAACCAAAGGCATTTGGCCTCAGTTTCCGGCTTTGATAACCTGGAGATGTTAAGCTAGCAATAATCATATCAGTTACTACGAGGAACCCAATGAGATATGTTCTAAAGCCACTGCTGGTCGCTCATCCGTGTGTCCTTTGTGGCCAAAGTAGAACCAGCTTGAGGGTCAATTGCAATTCCCTTTATACAGTCCATGATGGGCACTAATGCATGATTAATCTGAGTTGATTAGCTTAAAACGGAAAAACCACGTTATAACGCTACCTGTTCTGTGTCTTCTAGGTTTCTTCTTATAGACAGTAACTTATGGGGGGGTTTGTTTCTGATTGAAAACCAATCAAAAGAACCAGGTATTTCCACACCGGTTTTTGAAACTTACATTGACTTCTAATTTCCAAGTTCATATTAATGATGTGTCCAGGTGTGTCAACAGCACATGGGCGCTCGCAGGTTACCCTTCTAATAAACCAAGTAGTGAATTTGGATGTAAATACGGACAATTAAGGATATTTAAAATGTCTATACACCACGTTTTGATTGATCGAAACCTTTGTTCGAACCATAATCTGTTAATGTCTTTTGCGGTTTGAATTTAATATTCGATATGTCAACCAGTCTACTTACACTCCTTATCTTCCATCTTGCTAATCCTGTGTCCACGTGATTAGTTTTCTGCACATGCAAACCACGTTGGTTATAAATCAAAAAAGCCTCAGTGAATGTTGGGAAGTAGAAATTGTTATTGACAAGAAAAAATCAAACAAATGAAGACATGTATACCTGCATACAACTCTGCCTTAGCTCTGCTCACAATCCACTCATCACTCCCCTTGTGGTAATGAAACACACAAAGTTCCCATTGAATGCCTCTGTACCCCGGCCAGGGCTAGGATAGGTGTATTAGCATTGTCATTTGCAACATCATTCATGAGTCAGCCACCAGAACAATATCAATGCCTACTGATTGATATTAAAAATCAGGGTTGTATTAGCTACCCTGACTACTACAAGTGTATTTTATGGTTGACTTGTTTACTGATGCGCTAAATCGCCGAGATTTATACTAAATGTACGTAGGAAAACTTGGCAAAGCCACAAAATTCATTTTTTATGCCACTGTTAACACTCAGCTTCCATGCATAACCTAAACGCTAGTATGGGAAGGCCTACTACTGAATTCAATGGCGGCCCCATTCTAGCTATTTCTACGCCAGCATTCTGCTTCTTTCATTAAAAAAAAGATACGACGGACTGTTCGCATCAGAGTGGAACAGCGTCTGTTTAAATACCCCCCATCTCCCGACCACACGTGTGGCACGTGCTAGACGTGGCATTTCACTGCCCCTCAGTGCATCTCTGCAAGAGGTTACATTCTACCTGTCCACATTTATAATTAACAGGTGTGACAGAGCTCTGATCTCCACTTTATGTAAAGATCACCCATGGCGTGATTTTATTAATTTGTGGAGTATGTCATCGACTGACGTTTACAGAAGTGCAATTTGGATAAATAAATGTCTCTACACATTTCCTCACGGACTAGTGTACAGTCCCTTTCTTAAAACTGTTCCGCCCATGTTTGCGTAGACATCCAGCTACAAATCCCAGTTTGTTTATGTTATCCAACGGATGAGATTTACTCCTTTTAGTCTGCATTCTGGGCTGTCACTTAGAAAGCACTAATATCAATGGATATCTTATCTTTGAACATATCGCAGGGATCCGTTCAATTAATCGTAGCAACCAGGCTTCAAATAATGTGTTGCTTCCGCACAATGCTGTCTCTCCTTCACTTGTCGTCTACCAATCGCGTGCCTCGCAGTCCACTCGAAACTTGAATTACAGAATGCAATTTCTGCATCGCTGCATACGGCTGTCTGCCACATTCGCTTTTCTTATGCGAAAAAAAATCAACGAAACTAACATGGAAACGTAAGAGTTGCCTGGGTGCTTTCAGTCAGACACGGTAGGGGAAAGTGAAGTTACTCAGCGCCGGGTATATGAGATACTAGGAGTGGTGTAGCCCTCAAAAAAGCGGCTGTTCCAAATATGTCGCCTCACTGGGTCGTCCCTTGCCAGCCACATGGCACACATTTCCCTGGACTTGGTTTGATCTATGATTGTACCAATAAAAGATAATTAGTCCCCACATACCAGGATATTTTGACTCTTCCTTACACGAATGCACGATCAAGCAGGATTTTTAAACACAGAACAGGACATGGACTTTGAATAGATTTCTGTATAACCAGGATTATGCCCGTGTTAAGTCATGTCATACTCGTTTGGTTTGTGATAGCGGTCACCACACACTTACCCTCGTTTTCTTCCCAATATTCTCCAGAAGGTGTCTTCTACTCGACTGCCTGCATGCTGAAAGTTGTGGTCGCAGAAGACGCTGTTTTGCCTCTATTGTTAAAATAAAGCCGATACTTGACAGTACACCGCTTCCATAATACTGTATCACTCTGCCCTATTACGTAAAATTTTTTAAACGTACTTCAGCAATCAAATTGATGCTAGAAAGTGACCCAATTTTTTTAAGTAGCAGAGACCCCTAGATTAGAGCCTTCAAGGGTTATAAAAGACCAATTCAACGCGACTGGTCAGCATGGCGAGTCCACTCACGGCTTCCAACCTTCCGAATGCGCAGCCACTTGCAGCAAGCCGGGCGTGCCAATCTAAATACTATAGGGTTTGTAGCTCGATTTCAGGTACATTTTGCACCAGAGTGCCCTTTGCAAGCTTACAGCATGCAATGCCCTGCATTACATCCAACACATTCATGCCGTATTGATGTAGGCTGTTCCGGCATACAGCGGGGGAAAATAAAAAAAATTTAAAATGCGGAGCAGATCCTTTACAAGGCACATGGATGATTTACTGGCTGTAATAACACCAAACAGAAAGTACAGAGAGAAAAAAAAGTAGATAAAAGCTTAAGTCTGCACATAGAAAAAAAATTCATCATCCGTCAGGTTCCTGCTCGATAGTAGTGCTGACTTCCGTGTTCTTTCAGTGTTTTTGTACATAATACATAAATCACACAAATATAAAAATATCTTACGGAGATTACCGTGAATATGCTCAATTGCGGTTTATCTTCCGTCTCTCTTTTTTACCACAACGAAACAATCATGGTGTGTTTAATAGTTGACCCACTAAACATAATAGATGAATTATATCCCCTTAAGTGTATTCCTTTTGAATTGATCTGGTTTGCCTTAATTTATCCGTGATTTTCTCAGGCCGTTTCCCATGCACGAATCAAAAGTCTCTACTTTACGATTTAATCCCTACGAGTTAAACAAGACCTTCTTAAATATTTTTAATGCAGCGTTTGCACGGAACTCAGGCGTGTTGCTCATTGACATCAGAATGCCACCATGATGGCGTAACAATCTGCGACAGTATTGCTGGTGATTTGCAGATTTTCGCTTCATAAAAGTTGGCGTCTTCTATCGCCCAATAGTGTATACTACAGCAACCTTCGAATGTAGTTTAACGCTTACAATTGCGGCTAGCGAACTTAGTGTAAAAGAATGAACTCATAAAACAGTTCCCATGCTTACATGCTGAACTGAGCGTGGCAATGCGGCCTGTTTATTTTTTGTTTGATTGGGTTAGCAAGTTAGTTGTTGTCCTCGTCGTCACCCATCTATGCAGTCTCTGGCGACTAATTTTTTTGTTTGTGTCACATCACCCTATCAGAATATGAATTACGTACTGCCCCTTCCATTAGCCGTGGTGTGTGTGTTTGTATGTCTTTGACAATGATTTTTTATGCTTGTGGTTTAAGTCCCACCATGGCTCGCCACATTGCAAGATCTGTCATATTTGTAGTTTTTCGTTCCTACTTGGGCGGTATCTTCATGAATGCGGACTTACACATTGTTCCAAAATTCTATCGTGTATATTCAAGTTTTAAACAGTTCGCTTAAGTGGTAGAACGTGCAGCGACAAGCCAATTGTAGTTCTTTTCATACATGAGTTCACACGACTTCTTATTTAAACGTACCTGTTCATATGTTCAGATAAATAGCAATCTTATATTATCTAGGTGATGCAAAAAACGTAGCCACTCGTGTAGTGTTGCTGGTTGCAAAATATTTCATATACCATAAATAAAAAATAGGCCATTTTGGCTTTGCCCTTTTTTGCCAATTAAGGGCCCTGCTATAACAAATTTCCCCATAATCTCAGAAACTCCCTTCCCTACACATTAGTGAAACTGTAAGCCAGCAGTGCTGCGGTTAATTGAAAAATCTCCCATCCTTAACATGTGACACTATGTCCCAAATGCACTGGATGACGTATTAAATAATGGTTTAATTCCAGCAGCCGATGGAAATATGAGACTTGATTAATGTTGCCATGCACTGTGATGATTGGCAGCATTTACTTTTTGTAGTGTATAAACTGAAAATATGTATCAAGTACCTGTAATGGTGAAATGTTTTACAACTTACCCCATACCAGAAGGTGGGCTTCTGCTGTCCCGGTCAAATCCACCTCGCACTCTACCTCTGTAACCTTCCGACCTGCCAGAGCTCCCTTCATCTCCCCCATACCTACTCATACTCCCTCGACTGTTCTCTTCACCTAGGAATACAACGCACAATTGCCGGCCTTTTCTTAACATGTTCTTCATTTCGCAGATTTTAAGCACAATCTGGCAAAAATCAGGATTAGCATGCTGTTTTCCGTTGGGCCGCAACACTGCAAACTGCTATCAGTATCCCCACCCCTAGCCTTAATTCCAGGCAAAAAATTGCATCTAAACCAGCCGTAGTCTGCCACAGTGACAAAGATTGGCGGTCCATTAAAGTTTAAGAGGCAGAACCAGCAAAGTGTACTTTGTTGTACAGTTTACTTGCAGCCCAAAATTACCAGCTTAAGGGGCGCCATGTTTAAACAGGATCTTGGTAAAAAAAAAACAGATAATCAGACGGCAACACACCAGTCAGGCTGCTTGACACACTCCCTGCACGGAGAAAGACACCTGGTCTAATTCTGTCTGGATTCCAGACCCCAATTAGGGATGCTCGTGGTGTTTCCCCCTAACGTTCACACTTAGGCCGATGGTCCCACGCGCCACTAATAAGGCCTAGCTGTATCGTGGTGCCCTCCCTCGTCTGAAGCAGCTCCATAAGTGTCCGTTTTTTCTCTTTTGGTCGTCCTGGTTTTGGTCACAACAATGAATTAACCCCCTTGATGGGCGACGCTGGCCATACGCCGTTGTCCTGGTTAGGCGGTTGACTATAGGCTGACCTGCTGCCCATCACAGCCGACTGGGACTTTGCTCTAGTTTTTTTGTTCCTTAAAGAACAAAAAACAAAACAACATTATCGAAAGTACAGACCTTTGCTATTAGAAGCCATTGCCACGCAGATTGTTGTCTTCAGCTCCTAACCAGGGCTGGATGCCTACATTAGATTTGGCTTTCCAGAAAATTTATGAGCACAAGTGACATCGAGTCGGCTGTGGTTTGAGAGACCGAAACTAATCCAGAAAGGAGAAAAATTCCTGGCGGATATGAGCATTTCAGGATGTATTTCTTTTGATACTGGTAATATGTAGCAGTATTTGGTATTCAGGCCGAAACAGCCCACTAAGGAGAGCAATACTTTTTACCGAACATAATAGAATACCCATAACCACAAGCTTTCACACAACCTCAGTGATAAAGGTTCTCACACTCCTCAGGTGGATCCTTAAGAGGCAACCCACGACGAGGTGATGTGTTTAGTTAAGTCCCCCAATCAATTCAGGTATCACATCTCATTTTCTTGTCTCATCTCTCGAACATTCTTGAGAACCCCCCCCACGAATACTGTGTCCGGGAAATCCCTCAGAACCAACACTTCGCTGCCATTGTGCAAAACTGCGTTTGTGGGAGCAGTCCATGTGTCTTTAGCCAGACAACTTTATTACCACACACACCCATTGAAAATTGCTTAGTTGCATGCTTATCTGACTGTGACACCCTCTTCCTTTCCAATGTAACAATTGTGCTTGGTACATCCGTAGTGACTCTGGTAAAAAGAGACTGTGAGACATAGAAAGAAGTACTTGTGTCTTTACAGAAGTTATACAGCTGAATCAAGGAGCTACTTAAATTTATTAACCCTCCCCCATCATATCAAAATACACAACAAACCAAAGCAAACATTAGATAGATAGGGCAGATGGAAAACCATAGATAATAAAAATCCAATGAAAGGCCTCCGTTTCCCACCAGGAGCAGCTACAGAAGTTGGGGGGGAAAAGCATAGGTTCCCTGCCACAGAAGATTCGGGATTCCCTCTTCCTGAATCCAACTGGGTTGATTATCTCTCTCACCTCATGCAACAATGTGTCGGATCAACTCCAACCAAAGTAAACCAATTATATCAGAAGACTTGTCTTGTAAGGGGGGTGGAACAGAGATGGTGGAGTGGGTTTGTGTGGCATACGCTTGGTATTTAGACACCCAATAAATGTCATCCATTCCGTTTGCCTGGGTTGGCCACCTGTGCCCCCAGTAGCTCGCTCCTGCCTGGTCTCCCGAATCAAATGCGCCAAGCGATCTTGGGCCGCTCGACCGACCGCTGTGGATACTTTTGTGCCACCCCCCCCCTTATCTAACTCACGCTAGCCCCAAACGACACCGAGGACGTGTATACAATCAAATGGTAATTTACAGAAATAACAATCACCTCTTATACAAACCGTATTAGAGACTAAGTGCTGTGGTATGTCGAAAACATACTGTAGCCCTAATTCCCTATGAGCCTTTGTTGAGATTCTAGTCTGAGTATTAGCTGTCTACCTGGCTAACATACTCGTTAAAGTCGTTCGGTCGTCTATATTTTCATGTTCCTGGTTTTATCTTTCACCAAGTTCTCACTCATGTTGTAAATCAGACTGCTTCTTCTTTGAGAGTTAAATATTGTTTAAACTGCATTATTGCACTTGCCCAGAACCCATAATTCTTTTCCTCATATACCCTCCAAACCAACTGCCACTAGATTTCCAGATCACTGTACAAGCGAATTTTTTTGCTCGCAAACCGTCCCACATCCATCCATCACCGTCCACCGTACATTGACACTAATTATTCCTTCAAGAAACATGTTTTCTTCTGAAAACCATGTCCTGCCCAGACCTTTACCTCTGGACCCTTGTGCTCACCAGGGGTTATACTCTGTAATTATTGTTCGCTCAATCTATCAAGCTGATGGCACAGTCACCACACATACTGTATCGCATAGCGCCACGCTGTTATCCCCTCTGCCCATTGTGCACCCACCCGCCTCTTATCAGTCTTATAATAAATTGTACCCCAGGTTACTCTTCGCTCCACCCCCCCCCGCAACCTGTTCTGTTTTGCCCCTCTTCTTTGTGCTCAAACCCTCTGTCCGTTTTCTCACAGACACCGTTAATGAACCTCCTAGGGTACCTTAGTCTCGAAAGCTATTCCTGTGACTGTCTAGGCAAATACAGCACAACCGGCCAGATATCCCTACATCATGCCCCCCAGGAATTTTAACTGATACATGAAAATGGCTATAGTAAGGAACAATTTGTGTCGTTTGGTTTAATTTCTGAATTGGGGATATGAAACAATTGTACAGCTTTCAATGCATTACTATACCTTGCTCGGGACTCAATAATACTGGCATAGTTGCGGTTTCTGGAAACTCGACCTAGATTGTGGTACCACGTTTGAATCTCTATGCTGGGAGCTTCATTCAATCACGCAAAATGTGTGTTGCAAGATTTAACTGGCAACGATTGTGGCCCCTTTCCCCCACCATGGCCTGGTGTTAGATACATTAACAAAGCTTTTAAAACTGTCCCTGTTCTAACCCACCCCTCCTAGCTAACATTTTTGCTTTCTTTTGCACGAATACTCTTCCTCATTAAAAGGGCACTACATGTCTACAGTACTGATAATTGCTGATCTTTTCTTTCATTGCATGATTACAAAACACAGAAACCGCCATCCTTAGTAACGGATCACTTTCACTACAAACTCCTAGGATCCAGTACATTGACGAACAGATTTTATTCATCTCATCGTTCTCATTTACCAGGTCTATATGAAAGTGTCGTTTGAATAAATACAGGCGTATTCCAAGGACTTCCCAAGGGGTCTATTTTTGAGCATTGTTTGTTCTTGTTTAAATCTGGCATCAAAAGCATGTGTCTAGTTTTACTACCAGTCCTATTTAGCCCTTGCAGGTGTCCCTCTTGTTGCTTCTGCGTTCGTCGTTAGCCTACATGCACCTCATATAAGATTGCTGGGGTTTTTGTGTCAAGTAGATTTCAGAGCGGACTTCCATCAGCTCTGATTGTAAACTCTCGTTTTGGCAGTGTCCTGACGCGCCAATTATATTTCTTGCTCACATGCTGAATCATCAGAATCGGGGGGCAAAATTCTATAGGTAATCAGTTACTGTTCACACGCGTTTTAGCATCAAATCTTTATGCAAATAAAGAAAATGTTTAAAAAATCATTGAATATGACTAAAACAGTTATCACAGTATTCAGGGCAGTACCTGGCTTGTGCCTTGTGCCTTGTGTCCGCCATCAACCCACATCGTAGCTTTGTTCCATACGAAGCTGATTGCTATCAGCTCCGCTTGGCCATAGCCATGCAATTACAAAAACCAAAATTAAAATCAGTGCGGTAACCCGTGGTACTGGCCTTTAACAGCATTGAGTATCATAAACAACCCCGTCATTCCCTTACTCTCTATCCGCATATTAACTCACCTGTGTAGCTCTGATGGCAGCCTGGCTTGCTGGGTTGTATCATAGCTGCACTAGCTGAACAAGAAGGAAAACAAAAACAATAAAAGCCAATTAGTCAGTATAACTCCGTTTCCTTGCCCAACAGGCAACCTTTACTGCAGCTTTCAGCAGGGACTGTCTGCCACTCCTCTTTTGCTATCATGCTTTGTATATTGAGGTTTATGAATGTATCAATGCTTCCCCGTGGATCACGATCTGTAACAATGAGCATTTAAATACAATTGTTAAAATGAGAATGACAAAAAAATCCTTAAGGGTCAGCCAATAGTGGCTATACGAATACATGGGAGCACTGTCCAAAGTGGTCTGAAAACAGTCCTAAATAAGATAGAACTACCTTGTTCTGGGGTACGCTAACATTCCTATATTCTGGTATATACTCAATAAAAATCAACACGGCATCCGGATTTAGCGCATAATTACGCATCCCCAGGGCCACACTCGCCTCCATACGATGACAAAAAGGAAATCCCCTTTTGGACCACAATGGGTAAGAAGTAAATGCCAAGTGATAACGGAGGATCTGACAAGCCTGCACATTCAAATCGGATTTTTGTTTCGATTATCTTATGAAACTACATGCGGGAGTCATACTTCTTTAAGTGTGATTTTCGAGGAACTGATCCCTAGACAGTAAGGATAAAACGAACCGACATCACAAAAAAACCCATAAAGTACCAGCACTCGGGAACATGGTAGTCTTTGCGTCGACCGTCGGGATAAGTGTACAGGTGAAATAAATCAACATGTAAAAAAAATTATAGTTGATCGCCACTACAATTCATAAGGAGCAAGTGCTACTCTATATCCGACAGTAATGAGGACAATAGTCGAATTGAAGAAGAAAAGGTGGTAAGTATCAGTGTACGCGTAATGCGCGAAACCAATAAGCTCAGAATCAGAATCAGGGATTGTTGTATGACTTCGTTTATACCACGACTCCTACGTTGAAACAAAAGCATCCAGCACCCCCTTTTTCGTTTGTTTGATAAAACGATGGGGCGTCAAAATCATTTATTTAGTTAGAATCCCCCTTCGATGAATAGCTGGGTATGTCTAAAGGCGTCGCCACAAATGTGTTCTTTTTTGATATGGTATGGAGACGACGCCTCTATTCCACTGGATTGAGTCTTTGGATTTTTTTTTGGTGTGTGTTATAAACTTTCATAGTCATTTTGATGTTCGCGATTTCGTTAAGTCTGGTAGGCTTTACACCGGCGCGGTATTACGGTGGCCATTGGCCGGTTTAGCGAAAGCTTCCCGTAAAGAGGCAAGCAAATGTGGTTGTTGATGCCGTCTCCCGTAAACAAATTGATTCTACAAGTTAGGTGCTATCTTGGTGAACGCACAGACCACAACAAAGATCTTCGTCACTCTTCTCTCTATAGCACATCTGTTGCCGGTGGTTCGCGGCTCCTACGCAAATTTGTTACCCGCCTGAGGCAACATACCTTAGTTAACCTTACGATATACGACCGAGTGTTGAGCTTACGTTTTTATGTCGGTCGTTGCTGGCACAGAAATGTGTGGTTTGGTTATGTGTACTTCATGCAGTGTATATTACATTGCAATATCTAATGTTGTATGCCTTAATCTTATTTTTGTATATTGACAGAGTGGGCCAGGCTCATGCTTCATTTTGGGTATTCGCCCTCTACGACCTCGATGTTTTAGTGGTGGGGTACTGCTGTGTCCGTAAATTTTAAAAGTGTCCTTAAACGCATAATTTAACGGCTTGTATTTTCACGGAAATGGCTGCTTCTTGAAGCGTAAAAAAGTTGAATTTTTTTTGCGTTCACTAAAAAAAAAAAACAAGCAGGAAAGACACGTGATTGAAAGATTAGTTTGGGCCGATCGCGGATGATAACCATACGTGTCTAACGCTCTGCTGAGTCCATAGTTGAAGGCGTCGGGACGGACGGAACCCTTAGACGGTGCGGGACCGCGAGTTTCCCCACCCCCCCGCCATAAGGCGCTGGACAATAGTATGTAAATTTTTGTTACGCCCCCCAAACTTGAACCTTATTACGTTCCCGGAATGTGTGATACATGTTAATAAATAATAAAAAGGGACACAATATAATTGATAAAACAAAAAAAAAAATCATTTGGCTTACGTGTCAAAAAAAAACACCGAAATAAGACAACCTATGTAAGGCACCACTGGGCAGAGACCCAGTGAGTTCATGTGGCCTACGACGTCTTGTCACGTGCTGCGAACCATCTTTATAATCGTCTTGCGGTTAGCTTATTTATTGTTGTGGGCTTGAGCCATATACGATTTTAGGCAACAGGAGGATAACCTGCCACAAACAACAACAAACAACAGAATTGAAGATGTTGAAAAGCCATATATGCCGTAAAATGATCAGAAACTATATAAGCGAAAAGCGACAATCGACGACTCAATTTTATGGTCGAAGCAAAAAATAAACGCTACAATTATCTCGGAATCTCAGTTTTTCGGTGAATTGGGGGCGGGGGTTGGCAAGTATCAACCAGTTATGAAATATGTGACAACTTTACGTTACTGACCCAGCAACAAGAATAATACAAAGATCTCTCACAAATAAACCCTAGACCCAAAAGTTCACCTAGCATTAATCGAGGTAAAGGACATCGAATCTAGTCCTGGTGCCAGATCCAATGGGTAGGAACCGTTTGAACTACACTACCGCGCCGCGACGTCCGCCAAGTGATTTCGCGTGTGCCTTCGCCACTATCAACTTGTTAACTTCTATTCCTTATGTTCACTCACTCATGATCAATTTACTCGATGAATGACAACAGCAAATCACACGTACCACAAACCCACAATATTATGGCTTTGGGACAGCCGGTTCACATCGATTTAGAATTTAAGTTTACAGCGATTAATGTAAATATCTACAAGGACAAAAATTTTTACTAATGGTTACCGCGCGCACCTGTTTGCGCATAGATTTTGTCGCTGACACCAAGAAGCACTTCCACTTTTTTACCACAAAATGCGAACAGCAAACTACGATCGTCACGGATACGATGACCATTTATTGCTACAAACTTAAGTCTAAACAGACGAAGGTATAAGGAGTGGGAGCGGCGGACTAAATGTACAACCTAGGGTTCCAAAAACCTAACACGCGGTACCGCATCTACCACAATCCGCCCATTTAAAACTACACCCCAATTCCAATTCAACACTAAACCATATAAAATGACGACGCCACTTAAGGGTCTGGAAATCGAACAACGGAAACCATCGACCATGCATGATACGAAAAAGAAATCCCAGATGACCCAGTAACAGTAAACTTATGTAATGTATTTAGTTTCATTAATAAAGAAGGTCTATATTTTTTGTTTCACTTGAAGAAGACAACAAAGGCTTAACAAAGCGGGATCAACGCGTGTCAGTTCTATCTGCACGGAGAGATTGAGAGTCTGCAATGTGCTACCGATTGAACCTATCGAGTTGTGGTATCTGTTCACCTCAAGTAGTGACCCCATAAACTCCTACTTTCAAAACTGAATAAAAATATAATCTGAACCTCTACGATAGTGATTGTGTACTATGAACTTTCTACTTATTGCAATCTCGATCATCTCCAGCGAATTTTTACTATCGTTTGTTAAATGAAAGTAGCCTGTCCTCAAATGGGTTAAATCAGGGGATCTCAACTCTCATAAGCGGAGTGCCCCCTGTGGTTCCTGACGAGACCCAAAAGTCTAAACCCAGCTCGACAATCAATTACTGAACTATAACCCTAATTGAACTGATAATTTGCTTAATTCGACCTTTTTACTTGTTTTCAGCTCTTAACCAGTTGCAGTTCAAGTTACTTATCAAATGGTATAGCTTACTTGAAATATGCAACCGTTAAGACCTGAAAACAATAAAAAAAAGGTCCAATTAAGCAAATTATTATCAGTTAAATTAAGGGTCTAGGATTAAGTAATTGAGAGCTTGGTTGGAATGAAATCCAGCAGCCACAGGGGGTCCCCAGGAGCGAGTTTGAGATGCCCTGTGTTAAAAGGTAGCTATGAAACGTGCAAGGTGTACAGCGCCTCTTTCTGTTGGCTTCTTCACAGTGTACAAGCTGTTGACCTACACATTCCTCCACGCAGACCTGCCCTCGCTCGTGTGTAACATCGCTATCCTCTGGTACTTTGGCAGTGAGTTGGAGAAGAGCGTGGGCACAGTCAAGTACTGCTACCTCTTTGTTGTGTTCTCTGTTGTTACGTGCAGCGCTCACGAGACGCAACACTAGAGACTACCTTGATGTAGCCACATGCGACCACACCTTCGTCACCTCAAGTCTATGTCGCCCAATGAAGAGAGGCACATCACCAAAAACGGTACTGAACCCGTACGTCGTACACATGGCCCAGGATCCATACTCGTCACCTGGAACTCCAAAGCCCCAGTGTTCGCAGGGTGTCAGGTATTCCGCGTGGAACCCAATGAAGTACGGAGTTAACGTTAATCAACCAATAACCCACAAACAACGGAAAGGTATGTCATACGGGCCCGCCCCCAGAGTAGAACATACAGTTCCACCCTAACAAACAACCGCCTCGCCCTAGACCATAGGACAAAGTTACGACAGATTATAATGTCAGGACTGACGGATCGGCGGGGCCGCCTATATCGCAGTCGATAAATGAGCGTGTCGACATACAACAGGCGGCACACGCAGATCGACGCGCGTAAGGAAGACGTCGTTTATAAACTTCGAGACTTCGAAAAAATCCGCTTACATCTACGAAGAAAACAACTACTGTTATGGGTAGAGAGTTTACAGAGATTATCTTTCGAATTGATTTCCAGCATTTAACTGAACTTTAAGAACGTCTAAATGGTACGATATAACAAGCATGTTAATGGTCAATGTTAATCGACGTCATTATATGTATAGATTAATGTTAATGTGATTTTTCAACTGTAAATTGGTTGAGGTGTGCTATTGGAACAATGATATATATTTATAGGTCGTTATTAGTGTCCATGTGTATGCGTTTTGTATGACTCGTACGTGCCCCCTTCTTTCGGTAGTCCCGACCATCCCTTAATTATTGTATACTTCTATATGCGGAACAAACATCACGCTCTCCAGGCTCCAAGCGTGCGGGCGGGAGGCCCTGTGCGTGGATTGCGACGGGACACACTCCTCGGAGGCGCCTGCCTCGAATTAATCTTAGACGTCGCTGCATCTTGACTAATAGAAGTTTATTAATTTCAAACAATTTATGGGGTAATACTACCGATACTAATTAATTGCATGACAATAACTTGACGTTAATTGAACGCAATCATCACTTACATGGTATAATTACAATTATGCAGGTGTGCCAAGGTTCAACTACAATTACATTGTAATTGCAATTAATTACGAATTGCACAAGTACAATGGGACTTGGCCCCAGGTCTGATAACTAGACTTCCTTAAAAGCACACACAGAAGCTTTGTGAACAGGGCTGTTGTTATTTATGAAATGCTGTTGTTACTTATGTGGCTCTCTGCAACCTGCTGTCTTTCTTTGACCTGCTGACACTGAACACAGACGGCGTGGGCTTGTGTTTCATCCTGGATTTATCAGAGTCGAGAGCGTCGATCGTTGATAAGAAGCTTCCCTTCAAGCTGCTGCGGAAGCTCAGAGGAGCTTTGTATGTACCAGCATCAGTGACAGAGAGGAGGACCACACTGCTCAAGAAGTAACAATCTCATACAACAAGCTTTTTAATATCCTTTTTTTAAGCTGCCAGAGACAGAATATATTTATATTACAATTGGCCAAGCCAGTAAGTTTGGTATTGAGTGATCGTGGTGGGTGTTATCGAGATTATATATGTCAGTGTGGAATGTGTCTTCCACACACACTGTTAGAAATGTTTTCTTTACACGATTTTAATGAGTGACATACTTTGCAGCCAGTGAACTGCTTTGACAGAGAAGGCAATAATGAGGGGAAAAGACCAATGAAGTGTAAGGCATAATAAGGGAGGACTGTCTTTAGTGTAGTACCAGCTATCATGTTTTAATGTCCAGCTGTATTGTGCAGCGCAATGAGTTGTATATGGCTCAAGAGCCATCTGTCGGACAGCCCTAATTTAGACCAAGCCCTGGTTTTAATCTGAAATCCCATCGGACTTAGCATGTTATTATTTTAATGTCCCACTTTTATTTGTTGCAGCCGCCAATTGCAGCTTTTTTGTAGATAAGTGCAATCCCCCCAGAGAGCCATCTGTACGTAACAGCCCTAAATTGAACCCAAGCCCTGGTTTTTTTAATCTGAAATCCCCCCATCGCAACTTAGCTAACAAATTATTTTTAGATTTAGCGAGAGTAAAAAAACTTTCCAGACTCCCTTCGTTTATTTCCCAGTACATGTTATTATGTTTTTTTCCCCATTTGCAGATACAATCCACCCCCGGGCGCTTCCCTACCCCAACCCACAGGCCTATGTCCCGGTGCAGATTGCCCAAATCCAAGCAACCCCTTTATTCCCCCCCGGGTCCTGGCAATGGGGGAATCATTTTCCCACCACTTTAGTGGGCACTATGGGGGCCTGGCCCCTCCCCCCCTGGGCAATCGGCACAGTCACACGCGGCCCCAACCCCCAGTGCAGTCAGCCCCACACACCACAATCACACTCTCAGTGGGGCCTGTCCCCAAGTGGATTCCAATGGGAGCGGTGCTGAGCAGCCCTTCCCCTTGGGAGCTACTAAGCTATTTTTACCACAAGAAGCCAGTGTGAACCCCTGGCCCCACAGACCCCTGCTCCTTTGATTACACACATCTCAGTGGGGGCCACCTGGTCCCAGTGTTCCCCCAATTGGGAGCGTGGCTGATCATGACATCAACGGGTTGGTCGGGCCCCCCGTGACAGCTTATGGGGGCCAAGTGTACATCAAGCCACAAGAGGTTTACAAGGACATCGTTTTTTTCTCCTTTTTAATGGGGAAACTAACCACAGGTTATATTTGTTGCAGAACATTTGTCCCCCCCTATTGGCCATACTCATTTTTCCTTTTTTTTTTTTTTTTTTTTTTAAATCTCTATGGAGGACCACAGTTATTTTTTTGCATAAATGTTGCCCCACCATTTAAAAACAACCGCCAGTCCCTCCAGTCTAAATGGATGTTCCGCATTATGAAAGAATGTGACATGTGCCATATGCAAAAAGAATGCTATTGTTCCAAAGAACTGGCACTCGCAAATTTCAACATTGGGTTGTTAATTCAATAAAACTTCAACCCTTTACCGTTGCAAAATTGCCTTAAAGGGATTTCAAAACTACCACCCTGGAAAAAATTGATGCTGTGAAGTAGCCAAAGTTTCTTTTCTTTTGCCAATAAATACCCTTTTACGGTAGTGTGCCACACTAGACGGATCCGTTTTACGGGGGGTGGTTATTCCGTTAAATTTGTGCATACGGTATGTGCCTGTGCACCTCTTTTGAAGGTAGGCACCCCCTGGCCCCCTTGTTTTAGGGAAGTTTTGGACACCCCATGTTTTTTGGAAGCTTTGTGTATCCCTTGCCTCTGGTGCACTGGAAATGATGACGCCGTATAAATCTTGCAGGCAGTTTATTTTGCCAAAAGGCCTTTTTTTTTTCATGTAAGTTCAAGAAAGTCAATGGGGAATTTGGTTTCAGTTTTAAAATGGATGCCCCCATTTTTATGTTTGTCATGGCAATGGCCTCTTCAAAAAAAAAAAAAAAAAATCCAATCAGATTCCTTAAGTGACAGTAGCTAAAAAAAGAATTCTATAATTTTTTTTACAACAGTAGGTCCCAAATGTGCAGTTTTGAAAAAACATGTTATAACAAACATGTATTTTCATTTTAAAACAGGATATCTGGTTCTACACTAGATTTTACAAAACAATAACTCCCCTTGTACCTACACTACGGAATAAATAAATCATCTCACTTACCCCATGCCCTTTACATCCCCTCCATCTCTTCCATTTCACCCTCGTGCAGTGTCTTGTGGCGCAAAGGCAATGTAACTAGGGCTTGCCAAAGCCCAGGTCCGTCCCCCCCCAATAGGGGGAAGCAGCTGGTTGGTTATGACCAGAAAGATGGCCTGTTAGGTGGTGTGCCACGTTCAACCTCCAGGTGTTAATGATCCAAGGAAAGTGCAACACCAAACCCCGAAAGCAATGTCTTTGCAAACCAGCAAGGTTTCTTTAAACCTCGTGTAGTACCAGATCTCCTGTATTTTGTTTTCCCAAAATGGGTCAAAAGGACAGCTACATAAGTTAAGTGAACCTCACAACACAATTAAAGCTTCCAGATAAGATTTAAGTGAATCACTAACACATTAATCTCAGGACACTTTTAAAAGTGTTTTTTACAGGTAAGACCATAAGCAACCAAGTCAAGTAGATCAATATTTTGACCAGACGTTGGAGAAAAACAGAGTGCAGTCTTGTGATTCTCAGGAACAAAGACAACATTGTAAACCGACTTCATTTCAACCAGTTGAGTGGGGTTTGTAATAGTTTTGGAACCACGTGCGAGCACCAAGTGAAATAAAACTGAAGCTGGCATTTGTGTCAGAGCTGTGTGAACACCACTGACTTTCTGGAGCACTGCCAAGTACTTCTGGTGTGAACTAAAGGGCTGGCTTCATCTGAACAGTTCACACTGCCGTTCCTCCAGGGAAGCAGGGACTGCACGAAGCAGCACAGCCAAGGTAATATTCATAATTCTGGGTGTTTAACCCTGATTCCAGTTCAACAACAACAACTACTATCTAACATAAGTACAAATTTACATTCAGTGTCCAGTAATCCTGTAGAAAGTGCCAAGCCCAAATGATCTCTAAGGGACCAGAAACGCTGCGCTAATGGATTCAATTACAGCTTTAGAAATATTTCATATTTAGAAATATTTCAGCTCATGATACCTTTTAGATGGAGAAGGAAATATATATGTTTAACCCTTTCCTGCATGGCGATCTCATATGGGGGCAGAGAAGAAAACTTCTAATCTTAATATGGGGACACGGAAGATGGAAATACATTTTTTCCCCATAACTATAGAAAGAAATAGTAAACATGTTCATTGCAAAATATATGTATTATGTTTTAAATCTATTTCATGCATCAAAGGGTTAATATGTATCTATGAAGAGGGAATTCAGGATTAGCCCGATTATTTGAATTGTTGCAGCACTATGCCACGCTATAAATTCACTTCCTGTCCAGGAGGTATTAGAACCCAGCCTAATGAACTGCGTGCAGCCAAGCTCGGGGGCAGGGTGATAAATGGTACTGGAAAAATAATTAATAGAAAAAAAGGTTATAAAGCTGAATAAGAAAATAATTTGGAAAGCTTTTATTATAGTTAAGACTTGTTTTCAGAGAAGAGAAATCCTATGTGAGAGTCTCACTGTATGCAGACATTCATTACAACCAATTTTATCCCTGTTGTCTTTTTCCCCCTTCCCTTCAAGTTGAAAAGTAAAAAACCAGTGACGAAGTTCCAATCAGCCCTGGTTTTATCCACTTGGGTTTATGTTGGGTGAGGGCTTTTTGCTTGTGTAAATAATTATGCAAAGGCAGGGGAGAAGGCCGTTTCCCTTATCCCGGAAATTTGTGTATTAAGAGCTGGCAGAGCCGCTGAACAACGAGCAGGTGTGTGTTTCTCATTAATACACAGGCAGGCCTCCTGCTTTTTATCCATGACCTTGGACAACACATGGGACTTTTTAAACACTAATATACATATGCATTAACACCTCTATATGTCAAAAAAACTACATGTATTGGAATTAACATTGTGATTATTTTCAAAATATATTTTTTATTAATGTTTTATCTTCAAACTTATGCCTCCACAGTAGTGTGTTCCAGCAGGTTTTGGACCGCAATAATACTTACGCCAAGACCTGGGGGCTTGGGGGATTGTCAAGTTCCCCCCGTGTTTTTCCCCACACTCCAGAACCCTTACCGAAATCACACCTGGGAAATCTCTGAATGATCCCATCCGTGACTCCCCCCCTTTAACATGTGCTAAATTTTTTTCTTGATCACATAGCACAGTGTACCCTGAAAATTTCTTCTTTCCCTCTCAGGAGAAAGCGTAAGTCTAGCGCGGCCCCTATATCTGTGGTCATCCCTGAATGGATAATTGGCGAGTCCTCCCCGCCTCGTTTAAAAAAATGGTGCTAAGGAGTTTATTAAAATGAGCAATCCCCTGTCCCCCCCCTCCTCGGAGATTCAACTTTGCACCCTTAAGGTATGATTTTCCTTCCATTTTTAGTTAACCATGGCTTGGAATGACACTGGGTTTGGCACACATTTGTTTTTCTCCTCTTTTAAAATTCATTCCAAAAAAAATGGAACTATTTTTCTAGTGGTGACGCTGGCGGCCGCCCCTGGTACGTATTTCAATGCTAAGTGTTTTGTCCCCCCCCCCAAATGTGGCAGAACAACCCTTTATAGGCCAGAACCCTAAGGTGTTTTTGCGAGTAAAAATGGAAGAGACTGTCTCTCCCCCTCATTTGGGTAAGAAAGGGTGAATTC
The DNA here is from genome assembly GCF_017654505.1 of Polyodon spathula. Lineage (NCBI taxonomy): Eukaryota > Metazoa > Chordata > Actinopteri > Acipenseriformes > Polyodontidae > Polyodon > Polyodon spathula. Next base: position 22,900 of record NW_024474954.1, read on the forward strand.
CAAATCAATACTTAGAGCCTACAATTGGGTGGAAGAGACCTGAATCAGTAAAAAATCTCTGCTATTTTTAAGACGCCATGAATTTATTTCTAGTTTCAGGAATACCGATTATTTTATATTTGGTGGGGAGCAGTAGATAATCATGATGTTTTTTTCCGCGGCGCCGAACTCTATCCCACCCCTCCTCCATACCCCAGCATGTGCCTGTTTTTTCCTGAGGAAAATAGAAAACTTTCCCGGGTGACCCATTTAGCAAGTAATTAAAGGGGAGACGATGAAATTCTACATTCAGCCAAGGACGTATCCCCCCCTCGCGAGGGTATTTAGTCCTTCGCCCTTTTGTACAGCATCTTTGATGTGTTCTCCAGCCCTTTTAACACCTTACGCGTTCTACTCTAATAAATACTGATTAATCTACATTCTGTGTGGTAACACTTAACCACAACACGTTTATTCAGCAGTTCAACAGCATAACCTGGATACCCACCAGCATACTAAGTTTATCTACGTTATCCCTTTCTGACTAATGTGTTTTACCGACCTTAAGGTGGTAACCAAACTGAATATTTATGTACTTTTAACCTTGGAGACATCTGACTATTATTAAAGATAGTATAGGTATTTTGCTGAAAGATCGTAGGTAGCTGTTTCGGGGAGTCACGAATTCAGAATTCTGTGACCCATTAAGTGAGCCCTATTTTTTTTTTTCCCACCCTTATGGGACCTTGTCTATCAAATCGAAAAAAAGAACCATCGCTGCTCTGTAATCAATATAATAATAGTCTCCCTGGCTATAATATCCTATCCCCTCCTATATCCATCATATCATATATATATATAATATAATGTATTATATCATATACTATATATATCTATAATATTATATATAACATTATAGTTACAGGGGAGGAAATAGACCACCTAGTTGCAAGCATTTTTGGAATCCCATATCACTGGGTTTTCACTTAAACCACGAGTTTAATAAGACACATTCATGACAGCTGACACTTTGGCCAACAGGACGCAAAAGTCCCCCCCACCATTCCACCATGAACGAAACCACCATTTTCATGATTTTTTTTTCTGCCTGTCCCCACCCCCTAGCGCCCTCAGCTGTTATTACACTGAAACGATTGCTGTGCAATTTAGGGGTTCTAAAAAGAAGTACAAAAAGAGAATCACAGGGGGGGTTTATACCACAAACACAGCAAAAGAAAACAATTTTAACTTTAGTTTTTCCTTTTATTTCTTCACATGACATAATAGCTGCAAGACATTAAGCATCTGTTGGGTCAATAGCTTTTTTGAGAGAATTCAAATTTCATTTTAAAGAGGAAAAAATCAGGCTAATACCCCCAAATCCTAAACCCCAATTTCAGTATAACTAACTAAGAACACAGACCTAAACATTAAAAATAAATAGTTAGCAATCAGTATGTTTTGCTTTTTGTTTTTTAAAGTAGGGAAATACTGCATACAATTGTCCAAGCTTAGCAATCATTTCATAGTTCCTTCTTGTGGTTCACGTCTATACTTCAAAAACAAGTGCAGTTTTGAAAGAAACACATTCCATGCTCTGGTGCTACGCTGATGCCTCGTTTCCACTGCCTGGCACTACGGGCTTCGGCTGCACACAAAACCTGACCAGACTGCCGCACTCAGCAGCTCGGGCGAGCCGTGGAAAGGCCCTGTTTTGTTGCCGTGGGCAGCCATAGCCGGGAGTGCCAGGCCGTGGAAACAGCGTTAGTTCAAGACATTTCTGTTTGCAAGGCCTCCTGACACTTAGTGTAGTACCATACATGTAAGGAAGTACATGTTTACAATAATGTGTTTCTTTCAAAACTTCACGTCAGACCTAATGGAAGTGCACACCAGGTGAATGGACTGCTCCAGCCACTTTAATGACCTCGGAGTGTGAATAATAGTTATGAAATCAATAGCAATCCTGTTGAAAAAGGATTTAGCAGGAACAGAGGACAGCACAAAAAGCTTACTGTGTATGATTCTCATTAGATAAGTGCTGTTGTCTTAGTCTCTGGTAGTGCCAGTGTTGTGGACATAGTTACTTATCCACGTGTAGAACATGCTGACTTCAGGGAAATTAATATCATTGCTCCTGTTTTTCTGGGATGATTCCCGGCAGGAAGAATCGTCCGCTGTGTCCGGACAGGTGAAGAAATCAGGGAGCAGTGAAATTAGGTCCTGTGTTTTTACGACCAGGCCAATTGCATCTTTACACGCAGGTGCTCCACAGCGCATGTCATTGAGCTACCGCCCCCTGAAGGACAAAGCCCAGCCCTGCAGGTGTCCTCCTAAGCTCACCTGGAGCCTGGGCTGTAGGGGGCCCAGTAACAGTCGCTGCTGGTTGTGCCTCCCTAACCCACGGGAGCGCCAGAGCCAATGCTCCGTGTGGAATCCCCATGAAGACTGCCGCCTTAGCACAGCCAGAAACCTGCGCTCCCCTAACTGTACCACTCACCCTGGATGCCACGCCTTCATGCAACAGTGCTTTAGTTATTATTATTACTGTGTTAAAAGAAACACGTTCTATAACTGCAATGACAGCTATGATTGACTGATTGATTGTTAGGAGCAGGTAACTGGTTTGTTTAGATGCTGTGGTCTATTGAGCTAAACAGTGGCTGGTCTAAATACAGCCAGTGTTTAGTTAATTAAAATAGGGCTCTAAAATAGCAACCTAACAAAGTAGATAAGTCTAGTGTATTTCCGTCTGTGAATGAGTATACGTTTGAAACTTTACACTAGTCTTGCCTGACAGGTTTAAGTACAGGTAATAATCCTTGCTTATCAATCACTTATGAATCAGTTAATGTCAAATTTGAATAATTGTTGCAGAAGAAAGAAAGAAATCTGATGTTAATCTTTTATAGAATAGAGAATGTGTGGTAAATATAGACTTAAATGAATTACCTTGTTCAGCCAGCAGGTGGTGGTATCTCACCCATTAAGAACTGCATGGAAGGTACAGTGCACCAGTCGCCTTGGTAGGGGACAGTCCTGTCTGTTGGTCACCTCTTGCTTGCTGTATATCTGAACAGAATCCATTGTGACAGCCAGTGCCCCAGAACCCTGAGCGTTATTTAGAATTGCACTGCTTCTCCTGGGTCGCACAAACCAGAGTGCACAGTGAAGTAGCAAATAAAAGTGAAAAACGGCTCATTTCATGACCCCTGACTGCAAAAGCCCCCAAAGCTTTGAGGTTAAAAAACCGACCATTTTACACTGATTATCATTTACAATCATTGCATGTTCAGAAACTCAGACCTAACGCCTGTGTGTTTGTCCATCTGTATGTCACACGTACATTTCTGCATATATCTGGGAAACTGCTTCCTAAATTGTGACAGAGGTGTCTCTTGGTCTCCACATGCGTTCATCATTATGTCACACTTCAGGACAGAGGTATTTTACATACTGTAATCCATCCCTTTAATATGCTTAACCATGACACCTGCGTCTTAAATGCCACTTATTCTGTTTTCATTAAACTGTGCCTTTTTCAATAATGTTATTTTGTATTTCTAAACATAGCACACTTGAGTGTTTAATAGCTGTTATGGAAATTAAATAGGTGGATAATATATTTTAAAATATGCATTCAAACATACTGCGATACATTTTTAAGAAATATATTGTAACATGTTGCAATGTAGTATATTATACTTTTTAAAGATTACATTGACAAAATATATATTAAAATATATAAACCTAAATTGCAAATACAGTACATTCATGCCAATGTACGTTTTATACAGAAATATATACAGTATATTTCTACATACATTTATTTCTACACACAGGTGTGCTAATTTATTAGAACACTCCACTGCTTCTGTGGTTTTGATTTGATTTACATATTAAATCAAACCACTGGAACTGACAATTGTCAAAATATGCAAATTAGTGATTGTCTGATTTAATTGATGATTTTAATAGGCCACACATGCAATTAATTTAAAATAGTAAGAAAAAAGGAACACATAGCCACAAATGGTAAAATGCAGAGACTTTTTAGAAGTTGTTTAAGATGCCTAATTAAAGCACAAAGTGGTCTAACATTTTCACACGCGAGTGCCTATTGTTTCTATATCACTGATTACTGACCGGAAATTGAAATTCATACAGGTAGGTATATAAAGGATATAAATGACAAATGAGGTAGTCTAATACATTTGCACACTACTGTATATTATTGCAAAACTAAAATACACACACACACACACATATATATATATATATATATATATATATATATATATATTACACCATTAACACTGCCTCTAGTACAGCAGATGTAAGAGATTTAATCAGAGAAGCTTCTCACAGAACAAATGTGCAGATTCTTCTATCTGCTGGGGGGAGAATGAATATTTGCTGTAATAGCAACTAAGTACAAAGCCAGAGATAATGGTTAGAAAGCTAAAAGGAGCCAGGAAAGTGTCTGCAATATCAAGATTGGAAAGTTATTTTCAAACGATACTAAAATGTCATTATTGCAGCTCATCCAGAGACCAGCAGCATGAGCTCTTAATAGAGAGAGAGTCTTACTAATGAAGGGACAAAACGGGGCTTTTAGTTTTCTTGTGTGCAAACTGCTCTTGCTTACTGTGTTAGTTTGTAATGTTTCAGTTGCATCCACGTTTGGGTTTGGCAGAGAGGCGCGCCAATATATCCCCACAATCCGATACTCCCAATAACTTACACTAAATAATGTTAATACCAAGTGTCATCAGAATTGAATAAGCTGTTTTCTAGACACTGAATATGCAAAGATGTAAATGTGACAATGGACAATACATGAAGAGACAGACACCTGCATATATCGCCACATATATGCCATATGTTACATATATATAATACTGTGGCTATACCAAGCCATAGGACTTCATTGTTGGCATATGGTATTTAAATCCAGCCTCTCACGGCCATGTTACATTGTGTTTGTTGTAAGAAGTTAAGAAACGGCTGCATTTTTCTGTTGAGGGACTGATTTCATTGAACTCAAATTAGGTACAGTATGTGTAAAATAACCGAGAAGTATTGAATACTACATATTTACACAAAATGTTCAACTTAGGAACTGCTGAAAGAAACTAAAGAAATAGTTGTTTTCCCCTGCTATGTAATATCTTTACATTCCAATGGGATCCAAAATCTGAAAGTCAGTTTTGTGAAGGGTGTGGAATGTGTGTGTCTTTTCATGAAGTAGGAGTGAGCAGCCTAATTAGGTGAACTTGCCTGAGGTGCAAAAAACCTTAAAAAACCTGTTTATTACCCCTCCATGTCATTGATTAGAGTCCTCATTCAAAGAATGTGTGGAAGAAACCCTTCCACTCTCCTCCTGTCTGTCTGTCTGTCTATCTGTCACCACGGCAATGCTGCCTTCAACCTGGCTGTGAACTATGTTTTTAAAAATACTTTGGTCCGTTGCTGCCCCTGTTCCTGGGCCGGGACTATAAACCGGGACTTTGGGACTGAGGGGGGAGGTGGCCATTGAGGCCAGGTGTGCTGTTCATAAGGGGGGGCATATGTGGCAGAGTGTCCCGCCCCTTTGTCTATTAGTGTTTTATGTTGTATGTAGTGTGTTAATGTTGGTGTTTATGTATAAAATACACAGGATATAAATATGGGTTAAGTGTTTAAAATGTATATTTGTATTTAGGCACGAGGATTGCACAGCACTTCACGTGCAGGTAAAATAATAATATGTGAGCACGGGGAATTACACTTTTATTAATTCATGTGCAGTTGTACCGAGACTCCAATTGAATGATTAGCAATCGAGTCTCGGTACAGCTGCATAAAAGCTGCATGTTTTCACGCACTCGGGGTTCTGTGTTCGGAAGTGGACAACGGATGAGAGAGAGGAGAGTTTTGATTAAAAATAACAATTGCTACGGCGTGCTGGAAGTGCCAGCACGGTACCTGTTTGTCTGTTCGTCCACTGTCTTTAGCGTTGTCCGTTTTGTTTACCTTTTTATTTTGGCCGCAAGTGCCGTGTCCTGTTTTGG
>NW_024474955.1:0-2691 GCF_017654505.1 Polyodon spathula
TGTGCTGTTTTTGTTTAAATCATTTGTTTATTTATTATTATTATTATTATAAGAATAATAAGTATATATAATTATATAAAACACTGAGCGCGGTCATTTTGCGTCTCGTTTTTTCAACCGTAACCAGAGTTCCTTGCTGTTTGGAGTCTGCATTTCTGGTCAACCCCTGCAAGCCATTCCTGTTTCACACAAACGTTTCAAATGTCTTTCTCAATGTCTTCTATCGTTTTGTCTTTAGTCTTAGAAGCTTTCAGGTGTTGTGTGATTATTACACGATTATGAGGACCCTCTGTATGTGCCTGCACTGGTTTTCTGTAACTTTGTTTTATGCAACACACAGGACATGGGGGCCTGTGCCAGAGCAAAGCTCTACCCTTTTTAAATTGGCAGGGATGGGGTTAATTTCCCCTACCTGCCTGGGTTTATTATGTTCAGGTGGCTGGGGTTGATTAGTTGATTGATATTTAATTAATCAACTAATCAACCCCAGCCACCTGAACATAATAAACCCAGGCAGGTAGGGGAAATTAACCCCATCCCTGCCAATTTAAAAAGGGCAGAGCTTTGCTCTGCCGCAGGGCCCTATTCACTGTAACACAGGATAGCAAGTGAATGGGGAGAGGAAAACAAGGTACTTCCATGAATCTTCTAGTGTTGTGGCAGGGAAGATAAAAGTCAAAATAAAGTCTGTAAAAACAAAAAGATTAACAACAGAACAAGAAGAGCGTGTTCTGGTCATCGTAAGATATGCTTTTTAAAACCTTTAATAGATTATGATATTCCATTTTCAGCTAGACTTGGGGACAGCTCACCGCTTTCACAAACAAAACCCCTACAAAAATAATCCTTTCTTCTATCACTATCCTGGAAGACTCCAAGCCAGCTGCTTTACTGCTGTGGAAGAATGTATTGATAGATAATATAAACCTAGACAAAAGATTCTATTCTAAATAACAAACTTAAGACTTTTACAAACATGGTACAGCATCAACCTGTCTTACTGGCACTGCCACTCATGGGTAACTCCATATTGCTATGTATTATAAATGTGTTCAAGTAAAGGGCTGACCAATACGAATGGAACTGGATGCAATATTAAAATGTTCTTTTTTATAAATTCTATTAATATATATGTACATATATAATGCATTTATTGTATTGAAATGAATAAAAAGATAATTCACCAAAAAAGACCCCTTGGAAAGCATGCAAATAGATTTGAGATGTTAAATGAGAATTCCCCCAATTGAATATTAACTAATAAAGGCCGACTTTAACAACTATGCTGCAATCAGTAAATACCGCTTGACATAAGATGTTCCACCAGGCTCAGAGTAGCACCATAGTGAAAGGACTGTGTGCTTTCAATAAACACAAAAATAATACAATAGTACCCGTTTTACATGACAACACACACACACACACACACACACACACGAGAGCCTAAACCTGATCAGATGTGTTTTCTACTCAAATTGCACTATTATTAGATAATACCCTAAAACACTGATTATAGCCAGCTGCCTTTGTCAACCCACTAAACTAATGCTATTGTGTAGTTCACATTACATTCGGTGTGTTTCTGCTCCTTTACCTCTATGATATTTGACATCTTTTTGAGTGGTTTGCAATGGACTCAGGTGTTGTTTTGAGAAGTCTGTATAAAGGTGCTTTGACTATGAGTCCCGGAGTTGTTTGTCAGAACTAGTTGCCAAGGTCAAAGTATCTGTGGGCTGTTGCCAGCAAAACAAAAGGAAACGAGATCAGAAGTGGAAGATCACTAGACACATATCTATAGCTAGGCAACTATAGTGCACTGTCCTTGCACTATTGCACTATTAATATATATTTGTAGATATAACTTGTTGCATCCTAGTTCATATTGTATTTTAGTAGTATTATTTACACTTACTGTAAGTTACACTGTGTTTAAATATTAATCCTACATTGTAATGCCTTGTAACACCTGTAAGTCGTCTTGGATAAAGGTTCTGACAAATAAATAATTAATAAATAACTGCAGAGCAGCTCCTCAACCCAGGTGAGCCCAGGTGAGCCCAGGTGCCTTTCTCACTGAAGTGAATGTGTACCCACTTGATCATTAAGACAGCACTGCCAGTACACTTAAGTGTTTGTGAATATGAGTGTTAGTCTGCCGTTGGAAACCCCTGTTCGGCATTCTTCCCAAACGTGTTAATCTGTTTGAGGAAGAAGAAGAAATGCCTCAGTATGGGCTTCGTGCCTGATTACACGAATAGCGCACTTCAGTGTCCTGTACCGTGCTTGTGACGGTTCATTTGAAGTCCTTAGCAAGACATGACATAATCAGTTTTTTTTTTTTTAAAACATTTTGCAACAGGTCAATGTCTGACACTGGTTTGACAAGCGATATGACTTTATCTGATTAAATAGTTGCACCACAATTTTATATTCTGATTTTAAAATGAACGAAGGGCTACTGTCGGTTAAATCGCTCACCGTGTTTTCAAAACCCACAGCAGCCCTGTCAGTATCATGTTCCCATTTCAAATACACGCGTGACTGTGAAGGGAGTTCAGGGTCAGCAGAACAGTTCAAGAGGGACCGGGCAGGTATGCTTTTGCACAGCCCTTACATCAGCGCTTATCTTTGCAGCCTGCGTGTTTTGCAACCACCACGACCCGTGCTAGTGTGAACGCAACGTCACCTCAT